>NC_092563.1:16463093-16763093 GCF_037975245.1 Apostichopus japonicus | reverse complement strand
AATTTGTTTCCACTTCACTAGATGCAACCACCAACAGTTTGGACAACATATCATGCAATATCATAATAAACTTTTATCAATAGTTCATATTTTTTATATGCAACATTTCTTTCACCACTTGATAGCAATTGTAAAAGCTATTGTTTGAGGTGATGTTGCTTGGCCCTAACCCCCCCCCCCCCCCCGCCTCCCTCCCTGAATGCTTGAATCATAAATCTATGCTACTAATACTGGATTCTCGCCTTACGACCTTTCCTTGAATGATTCACCTGTCCTTGGACCTGCTTCCTTACTTTGGGGGTACTCTTCTTCCTGCAACTGTGGAAGAATAAAAAAAAAAAAGGAATGATGGTACAAATGAAATGAGAGCTTAAAAGCCATGTAAAAGGTTATCTCCAAAGACAGGAGTAAAATATGTGACAGAATATTTCCAGTTCAACATACAAAGTGGACGAAGTTAACTGATACTAAGGACAGAAATGTGGTGCAGCCAAGCAAGGTGGCAGGGGAGAGGGAAGGGCCAGGGGAGAGGGAATGTGGCAGGGGAGAGGGAAGGTGGCAGGAGAGAGGGAAGGGGCAGGGAGAGGGAAGGGCCAGGGGAGAGGGAATGTGGCAGGGGAGAGAGAAGGTGGCAGGAGAGAGGGAAGGGGCAGGGGAAACGGAAGGTGGCAGGAGAGAGGTAAGGGGCAGGGGAGAGGGAAGGGGCAGGGGAAACGGAAGGTGGCAGGAGAGAGGGAAGGGGCAGGAGAGAGGGAAGGGGCAGGGGAGAGGGAAGGGGCAGGGGAGAGGGAAGAGGCAGGAGAGAGGGAAGGGGCAGGGGAGAGGGAAGGGGCAGGGGAGAGGGAAGGGGCAGGGGAGAGGGAAGGGGCAGGGGAGAGGGAAAAGGCAGGAGAGAGGGAAGGGGCAGGAGAGAGGGAAGGGGCAGGGGAGAGGGAAGGGGCAGGGGAGAGGGAAGGGGCAGGGGAGAGGGAAGGGGAGAGGGAATGTGGCAGGGGAGAGGGAAGGGGCAGGAGAGAGGAAAGGGGCAGGAGAGAGGAAAGGGGCAGGGGAGAGGGAAGGGGCAGGGGAGAGGGAAGGGGCAGGGGAGAGGGAAGGGCCAGGGGAGAGGGAATATGGCAGGGGAGAGGGAATGTGGCAGGGGAGAGGGAAGGGCCAGGAGAGAGGAAAGGGGCAGGGGAGAGGGAAGGGGCAGGGGAGAGGGAAGGGGCAGGGGAGAGGGAAGGGCCAGGGGAGAGGGAAGGGGAAGGGGAGAGGGAAGGGGCAGGGGCAGGGGAGAGGGAATGTGGCAGGGGAGAGGGGAGGGGCAGGGGAGAGGGAATGTGGCAGGGGAGAGGGAAGGTGGCAGGAGAGAGGGAAGGGGCAGGGGAAACGGAAGGTGGCAGGAGAGAGGTAAGGGGCAGGGGAGAGGGAAGGGGCAGGGGAGAGGGAAGGTGGCAGGAGAGAGGGAAGGGGCAGGGGAGAGGGAAGGGGCAGGGGAGAGGGAATGTGGCAGGGGAGAGGGAAGGGGCAGGAGAGAGGGAAGGGGCAGGGGAGAGGGAAGGGGCAGGGGAGAGGGAAGGTGGCAGGAGAGAGGGAAGGGGCAGGGGAGAGGGAATGTGGCAGGGAGAGGGAATGTGGCAGGGGAGAGGGAATGTGGCAGGGGAGAGGGAAGGGGCAGGAGAGAGGAAAGGGGCAGGGGAGAGGGAAGGGGCAGGGGAGAGGGAAGGGGAGAGGGAATGTGGCAGGGGAGAGGGAAGGGGCAGGGGAGAGGGAAGGGGCAGGGGAGAGGGAAGGGGCAGGGGAGAGGGAAGGGGAGAGGGAATGTGGCAGGGGAGAGGGAAGGTGGCAGGAGAGAGGGAAGGGGCAGGGGAGAGGGAAGGGGAGAGGGAATGTGGCAGGGGAGAGGGAAGGTGGCAGGAGAGAGGGAAGGGGCAGGGGAGAGGGAAGGGGAGAGGGAATGTGGCAGGGGAGAGGAAAGGGGCAGGGGAGAGGGAAGGGGCAGGGGAGAGGGAAGGGGCAGGGGAGAGGGAAGGGCCAGGGGAGAGGGAAGGGGAAGGGGAGAGGGAAGGGGCAGGGGCAGGGGAGAGGGAATGTGGCAGGGGAGAGGGGAGGGGCAGGGGAGAGGGAATGTGGCAGGGGAGAGGGAAGGTGGCAGGAGAGAGGGAAGGGGCAGGGGAAACGGAAGGTGGCAGGAGAGAGGTAAGGGGCAGGGGAGAGGGAAGGGGCAGGGGAGAGGGAAGGTGGCAGGAGAGAGGGAAGGGGCAGGGGAGAGGGAAGGGGCAGGGGAGAGGGAATGTGGCAGGGGAGAGGGAAGGGGCAGGAGAGAGGGAAGGGGCAGGGGAGAGGGAAGGGGCAGGGGAGAGGGAAGGTGGCAGGAGAGAGGGAAGGGGCAGGGGAGAGGGAATGTGGCAGGGAGAGGGAATGTGGCAGGGGAGAGGGAATGTGGCAGGGGAGAGGGAAGGGGCAGGAGAGAGGAAAGGGGCAGGGGAGAGGGAAGGGGCAGGGGAGAGGGAAGGGGAGAGGGAATGTGGCAGGGGAGAGGGAAGGGGCAGGGGAGAGGGAAGGGGCAGGGGAGAGGGAAGGGGCAGGGGAGAGGGAAGGGGAGAGGGAATGTGGCAGGGGAGAGGGAAGGTGGCAGGAGAGAGGGAAGGGGCAGGGGAGAGGGAAGGGGAGAGGGAATGTGGCAGGGGAGAGGGAAGGGGCAGGGGAGAGGGAAGGGGCAGGAGAGAGGGAAGGGGCAGGGGAGAGGGAAGGGGCAGGGGAGAGGGAAGGGGCAGGGGAGAGGGAAGGGGCAGGGGAGAGGGAAAAGGCAGGAGAGAGGGAAGGGGCAGGAGAGAGGGAAGGGGCAGGGGAGAGGGAAGGGGCAGGGGAGAGGGAAGGGGCAGGGGAGAGGGAAGGGGAGAGGGAATGTGGCAGGGGAGAGGGAAGGGGCAGGAGAGAGGAAAGGGGCAGGAGAGAGGAAAGGGGCAGGGGAGAGGGAAGGGGCAGGGGAGAGGGAAGGGGCAGGGGAGAGGGAAGGGCCAGGGGAGAGGGAATATGGCAGGGGAGAGGGAATGTGGCAGGGGAGAGGGAAGGGCCAGGAGAGAGGAAAGGGGCAGGGGAGAGGGAAGGGGCAGGGGAGAGGGAAGGGGCAGGGGAGAGGGAAGGGCCAGGGGAGAGGGAAGGGGAAGGGGAGAGGGAAGGGGCAGGGGCAGGGGAGAGGGAATGTGGCAGGGGAGAGGGGAGGGGCAGGGGAGAGGGAATGTGGCAGGGGAGAGGGAAGGTGGCAGGAGAGAGGGAAGGGGCAGGGGAAACGGAAGGTGGCAGGAGAGAGGTAAGGGGCAGGGGAGAGGGAAGGGGCAGGGGAGAGGGAAGGTGGCAGGAGAGAGGGAAGGGGCAGGGGAGAGGGAAGGGGCAGGGGAGAGGGAATGTGGCAGGGGAGAGGGAAGGGGCAGGAGAGAGGGAAGGGGCAGGGGAGAGGGAAGGGGCAGGGGAGAGGGAAGGTGGCAGGAGAGAGGGAAGGGGCAGGGGAGAGGGAATGTGGCAGGGAGAGGGAATGTGGCAGGGGAGAGGGAATGTGGCAGGGGAGAGGGAAGGGGCAGGAGAGAGGAAAGGGGCAGGGGAGAGGGAAGGGGCAGGGGAGAGGGAAGGGGAGAGGGAATGTGGCAGGGGAGAGGGAAGGGGCAGGGGAGAGGGAAGGGGCAGGGGAGAGGGAAGGGGCAGGGGAGAGGGAAGGGGAGAGGGAATGTGGCAGGGGAGAGGGAAGGTGGCAGGAGAGAGGGAAGGGGCAGGGGAGAGGGAAGGGGAGAGGGAATGTGGCAGGGGAGAGGGAAGGTGGCAGGAGAGAGGGAAGGGGCAGGGGAGAGGGAAGGGGAGAGGGAATGTGGCAGGGGAGAGGAAAGGGGCAGGGGAGAGGGAAGGGGCAGGGGAGAGGGAAGGGGCAGGGGAGAGGGAAGGGCCAGGGGAGAGGGAAGGGGAAGGGGAGAGGGAAGGGGCAGGGGCAGGGGAGAGGGAATGTGGCAGGGGAGAGGGGAGGGGCAGGGGAGAGGGAATGTGGCAGGGGAGAGGGAAGGTGGCAGGAGAGAGGGAAGGGGCAGGGGAAACGGAAGGTGGCAGGAGAGAGGTAAGGGGCAGGGGAGAGGGAAGGGGCAGGGGAGAGGGAAGGTGGCAGGAGAGAGGGAAGGGGCAGGGGAGAGGGAAGGGGCAGGGGAGAGGGAATGTGGCAGGGGAGAGGGAAGGGGCAGGAGAGAGGGAAGGGGCAGGGGAGAGGGAAGGGGCAGGGGAGAGGGAAGGTGGCAGGAGAGAGGGAAGGGGCAGGGGAGAGGGAATGTGGCAGGGAGAGGGAATGTGGCAGGGGAGAGGGAATGTGGCAGGGGAGAGGGAAGGGGCAGGAGAGAGGAAAGGGGCAGGGGAGAGGGAAGGGGCAGGGGAGAGGGAAGGGGAGAGGGAATGTGGCAGGGGAGAGGGAAGGGGCAGGGGAGAGGGAAGGGGCAGGGGAGAGGGAAGGGGCAGGGGAGAGGGAAGGGGAGAGGGAATGTGGCAGGGGAGAGGGAAGGTGGCAGGAGAGAGGGAAGGGGCAGGGGAGAGGGAAGGGGAGAGGGAATGTGGCAGGGGAGAGGGAAGGGGCAGGGGAGAGGGAAGGGGCAGGGGAGAGGGAAGGGGCAGGGGAGAGGGAAGGGGAGAGGGAATGTGGCAGGAGAGAGGAAAGGGGCAGGGGAGAGGGAAGGGGCAGGGGAGAGGGAAGGGGAGAGGGAATGTGGCAGGGGAGAGGGAAGGTGGCAGGAGAGAGGGAAGGGGCGGGGGGGGGGAATGTGGCAGGGGAGAGGGAAGGGGCAGGAGAGAGGAAAGGGGCAGGGGAGAGGGAAGGGGCAGGGGAGAGGGAAGGGGCAGGGGAGAGGGAAGGGGAGAGGGAATGTGGCAGGGGAGAGGGAAGGGGCAGGGGAGAGGGAAGGGGCAGGGGAGAGGGAAGGGGCAGGGGAGAGGGAATGTGGCAGGGGAGAGGGAAGGGGCAGGAGAGAGGGAAGGGGCAGGGGAGAGGGAAGGGGCAGGGGAGAGGGAAGGTGGCAGGAGAGAGGGAAGGGGCAGGGGAGAGGGAATGTGGCAGGGAGAGGGAATGTGGCAGGGGAGAGGGAATGTGGCAGGGGAGAGGGAAGGGGCAGGAGAGAGGAAAGGGGCAGGGGAGAGGGAAGGGGCAGGGGAGAGGGAAGGGGAGAGGGAATGTGGCAGGGGAGAGGGAAGGGGCAGGGGAGAGGGAAGGGGCAGGGGAGAGGGAAGGGGCAGGGGAGAGGGAAGGGGAGAGGGAATGTGGCAGGGGAGAGGGAAGGTGGCAGGAGAGAGGGAAGGGGCAGGGGAGAGGGAAGGGGAGAGGGAATGTGGCAGGGGAGAGGGAAGGGGCAGGGGAGAGGGAAGGGGCAGGGGAGAGGGAAGGGGCAGGGGAGAGGGAAGGGGAGAGGGAATGTGGCAGGAGAGAGGAAAGGGGCAGGGGAGAGGGAAGGGGCAGGGGAGAGGGAAGGGGAGAGGGAATGTGGCAGGGGAGAGGGAAGGTGGCAGGAGAGAGGGAAGGGGCGGGGGGGGGGAATGTGGCAGGGGAGAGGGAAGGGGCAGGAGAGAGGAAAGGGGCAGGGGAGAGGGAAGGGGCAGGGGAGAGGGAAGGGGCAGGGGAGAGGGAAGGGGAGAGGGAATGTGGCAGGGGAGAGGGAAGGGGCAGGGGAGAGGGAAGGGGCAGGGGAGAGGGAAGGGGCAGGGGAGAGGGAAGGGGCAGGGGAGAGGGAAGGGGCAGGGGAGAGGGAGGGGGCAGGGGAGAGGAGAGAGGGAGCGAAGGGTCAAGGAGTACAGGAAGTATGTCAACAATGCTAGGCTAGTAAATTATAATGAAACATGTTCGATTTTTAATCCGCAGGTCTATTCTAAGAGGAACTGAGCCTAAAGCAGAAAAACAACCTTTACCAAGAAAAACATTTTACCAATATCCAGAACATCTCCTTCTTCTGTTTTTTTTTAAATTT
Source organism: Apostichopus japonicus (assembly GCF_037975245.1). NCBI lineage: Eukaryota > Metazoa > Echinodermata > Holothuroidea > Aspidochirotida > Stichopodidae > Apostichopus > Apostichopus japonicus. The sequence continues at coordinate 16,757,130 of NC_092563.1, read as the reverse complement.
TTTTGTTGAAACTAGAAAGATTATATAGCAATACAGCACACTGTTGAATGATGAAAGGCACATTTAAATTCTAAACTCTCAAACAGAACAGCACTTTTCTCAGAAGGTTTTTAATTTTATTATTATTTCCTTTCCAGCTGCTATTAAAGCTATACTATTTTTTTTTTTTTTTTGGTATATAAATCAAGCGGTCAAGAAACTCTTGAAGACAGGCAAAAACTATTAATTGAATACTGGTGATGCTGTTGTCCAATAAACAACATTTACACAGCTTTGCAGTAGACAACATGACAGAAATTTGATAACTCAAGGAGGGGAAAAAAGGACTAAATTTGGGCTCAAAAGACAACTTTAAGATTATACATCAGCACTATAGTTGCAAGTATATATCATTTAAAATCTGAAAGTTTTTGTACAATGTTTTTTGTAGCGGGTTGAACCACTGTCTACATGCAAATGAAGGATATAAGTAGGTTTGCAAGGAACATGAGCAAACTGGTTTAAGAATGGATTCTGGCTTTATTCCCGATTAGTTTTCTGGGTAGTGCGTTGAATTTTCTCCAAGTTAAAATTGAAGTAATTAAATGTTAAGGGCACATAAAATAAAAATGATTATTACTGGATTTACATTCATATCTAAATGGAAACTGACACACTTTTTCATGATACATATGCAAGATGATGAATTTGATTAATGGACTATTAATATGCTAATTTATGGAGTGTGGGCTGTTGCATGACCCAATTACAAGGTAGGATTATGTCTTACAACCTCTCAACTAATTCAGTATTCATCACAGGTCCACAGATTATTCTATTTTCACAAAACTTCTGTGATGGGTGTTAGTTATTATGTAAGGTATGAGCAGGACACATATAGTAACATATAGTAGTATGGAAATCCTGTTTCTATTAAACACTCTGAACTTTTCAACTGTCACTACTACAAGTGCTTGGAGGTGTGACAGGTGCTTTGAGGTGTGACAGGTGAGTGACATACATAGAGGTACTCAACATTAAAATATTATTTCACTTGGCTGCTGTCTGTTCCTTCATTGGTCATGTCAAGGTTGGTTATTATGTTATGTCTGTTCCTTCGTTAGCCTTTTAAAGTTGGTTATATTCTTATGGCTGTTCGATTGTTAGCCTTTTAAATTTGGTTATTTTCTTATGTCTGTTCCTTCCTTAGCCTTTTAGAGTTGGTTATATTCTTATGTCTGTTTCTTTTCTTAGCCTTTGAATGTTGGTTATTTTCTTATGTCTGTTCCTTTGCTAGTCTTTTACAGTTGGTTATTTTCTTTTGTCTGTTTCTTTTCTTAGCCTTTGAATGTTGGTTATTTTCTTATGTCTGTTCCTTTGTTAGCCTTTTCAAGTTGGTTATTTTCTAATGTCTGTTCCTTTGTTAGCCTTTGACTGTTGGTTATTTTCTTATGTCTGTTCTTTTCTTAGCCTTTGAATGTTGGTTATTTCTTATGTCTGTTCCTTTTTACCCTTTTAAAGTTGGCTATATTGTTTATATGTCTGTTCCTTTCTTGCATGTAAATGGTTATTATGTTATGTCTGTTCTTTTGTCAGTCATGTAATCTAAAAATCCTGAACATACTTTTAAATGAAATATGTAGAACTATTCACAAAACATTTTACCAGTTTACCCTTGCTTTTTACGCATTTCTTGACTTCGCTTAAAAGCCTATGTTCATTGTGTGTGACATTTTCTTTTCTTATGCACTAGTCCAGTCCCACAACAGAAAATGTTCCATTAATATCAACATATTAATAACCATTTTGTATTGATATCCATTTTGGCCCTCCAGAGCCACACAATTCGACTGACTTCAATATACCAAACTCCTACACACAGAAAGTTTGTTATGTGAAATTGGAATACCCTTTCAAAGGCTAATTTACTTATGGACAGAGCAGTTATAGGAAATTTTGTATGCTGATTGTTATTTCTCTTGTGCAAACTTGTTGGACACATTAAGACGGACGATACAGATGTCAAGCAGCAAAGTTAGTATTAGATGTTAGTAGAGTTTTCTCCTGCTACCTTATAATACTTGTTTGCTTTATTTTTCTATATACTGCCACACACTATCAGAACACACAACAACGCATTGAAAATGTTTTCTCCAAAAGAAATTTTGTTTATATATATGCAGAGAGGAGTAGACAAAAGGTATAAAAAATATTTTTAATTTTCAATTGTCATTCTCTCCTATGACAGTGTATCTTTGAGACACATCCAAATGAAAAATGAATGATTTTTTACAAATTTTCTCTGTATCCTTTGAGATTAGCATGAAAGGTGGAGGATCACTTTTGGTATAAACGGTAAAGGCGCAGATATTGGAATGTTTTGGATGACAATTAATGACAGACAAAAACGTAATTATTATTCATGAGGGATGACGGAATGGACCAAATGAGGACATTTGTTATCGGAATAGAGCGCAGATAACCAAATTATGGTCCTTCTACCTTGACGAATCAACAATGTTCTGCTCAATTGATTATTCTGAGGAAGAAAAAAGAGGATTTTTTGTTTTAACATTTAAAACGCACTGCCTCCAGGTATGCCAAAATGTCTTAAAAATGGTCACCTACGGCTCCTATGACCTTTCCCATTGTACCACCTACAGCGCAAGTTTTCCATCGATGGTACAAATTCTCTAATCTAATCTCCAAAAAGAAATGAATAGGAAGAAAGTCTTGAAATGGTAGCTATCGACTGGAAGTTATCTGTAGCCACTTTGTAAATACTTTAGTACACTAGAAAGCTTTCAAATGTCTTCAAAAAACAAGGTATCTAAAGCAAATAAAGACTCCCTCTGCGCTGTTCACCTGTGACGAAACTTCACATAAGTCTCTTCTACGCTCTAGTCACGTTTACTTTAGTGAAACATTCATGGGCATGCATTATAATACATGCTCTACTTCTTGAGTAAAAAAAACACATGCTCTCCTTTTTATAGCTGTACACACACAAATTTGTACTTTCAATTTCAAGAAATTGAAATTGTGAAATTTGGCAAATGTGGGAAGATCAATTTTTTGGTGACCATATGAACTTTGTTGTTTTCTTTTTGAGAGGATAAAAGCAGCTACGGATTGCTAGTTTTCATGCACATTCAGCATATAAGTATAACAACATTAACCACAGAACGGAGACAAGCACACATTTACATCCAAAGATAGAACTTTTGACTTCTCCTGAAAGAAAATATTAACTCTATTGGTCAAGGAATGTGCTCGGTTAAATCTCGAATATTATTCAAGCGGTACATTCCGTATGCTCTTTTTCAATTTCAAAGGGTGACAGGATTGTGAAAACCAGAGTATTTAATAATAACTATAATCATATTAATCAGAAGGTATTTTTACAACGCTTAAGCGACCACAAATGTGGGAGAAACCGGCAAGGGCTTATGGATTACAACTTACATGTGGTATGGCTTCCAATGCAATATTTTAACTCAAATTTGGAATCTTTCAATTCGGAGAGTCATTGCCAGATGAGAAAACCGTAGATTGCTCTTTGGATGAAAAAACAACCATACTATGACCTAGCCGGGTATGGAACCCCGAACCTCTCGATTGCTAAGTCTCATTGCTTCAAATGCCACGGCCTTTATTCACTCGGCCAGAGCACTGGTCGTAAGTACTGCGGAAACCATCAATGGAAAGTCATTTCTTACCAACCTACCAACCCCTCCCCCACCTCTCTCCCCTAGCCCACCACAACTTCTTCCCATTTCTATCCTGGCAGCTTAAGAACAAAAACTTCCAAGAAGTTGTTTCTAAAACATAAGAAGATGTTAAGAGTAAAAATTATAAACCATGGGTCCTTTGCATTTTCCCTACTTATGAAATGGCACCATTGTTGGTAATTAAGTGGCTCCGAGTCTTAAATAACTGCCGATTCACCATGGCTTCGAACTTCCAGACTCGTTCAATCCCATATACGTTTCAACACTTTTACAAAATTATTGAGACCATACATAAACAAACTTTGTAATTTCTGAAACGATCAGATTCACCCCATACCCAACCAGGATTTCTTTTGATTTTTTTAATATTAACAATCATCTTGTTGAACAACAATATTAATTTAAATATGCAAATTATTTGAATATGCAAACATTTGAATATGCAAATATTTGAATATGCAAACATTTGAATATGCATATAGACAGAACATACCTGGTGGAGCCTTTTTCGTAATGGAGCCCGGTGGTGACTGGACTGGTGATGCTGAAATGCAAACACAGGTTAGATATTTACATATGTAAAGTTAATGAAAAATATAAAACTTTTGTGGAGAAACAGAACATGACCCATCAAAACCTAACACCACTTCATTTAGTAGCACACAGGTTAGCTTATAGGTTATATATTCAAAGTTGGGTGATTCAAGAAGATGCGACATCCACAGTGTGTCATGCTAATTTTCTAAAATATAACTTGGTTTCACCCCAACCCCTCACCCCACCATCACCCCTCCAACCACCCTTCCACCACACCCCTCTCTCACCAATTCCTTACTCAGGAACTGTTACTGAAATTTTAAAATCAATTTGTTTTAATTGTGGCTCAAAGAATCCCCCAGAAAACGTACAGTAGGTCGAAAACCGTTTGACTGCAATCCTAGGTTACATCCTACACGTCCATATACAAACTATTTTTTATCTTGTTTGTGGTTTCGTCCATGCTGTACCCTCTTCTACTGACCTCATGTATGAACACAATAGATAATATCAAATAAAGGACTTTGGTTAAGGAACACAGGATCAAGACATAAATAAGCAACAGAACTCGAACAAAAAGCTTTTGTTTACAGTAGCATCATATAGAAAAAAAGCTTTATGCTGAATTTTTTTTATTTTATTTTTTTTTTAAAGAAGTCGCCACCTTTATGAGAATTAAAAACAACTGTTACCCTTTCGTTATACATCAGGTTTATAGTACCTCTGCTTCATATTATACTATTTCCAGACTCAACATTCCACTTAAAAATTGTTTGACAGACAGGAATCTGATGTTTTTTATAATTTCTAATGTAATCTTGTGATGTCCATGTCATTCTGTTGACAAACAAACACCTCACCGACTTATAAAGATGACACACAAGTGTCTTTAAAACAATGTTTCTACTTGTATTCTTGAGAGTGTTAGGTGCAGCATGTGATTAGCTAGTTACTCGTGCAAGAAGTGCAAAACTTAGGATCGATAGAAACCATCATTGTTTCAGATAATCGGGTGATACTTGAAAATTGTAAAACCTGGCAAATAGAACCCACAAACCTCTCCCCTTGTATATCAATTGAGGCAAAGAAAATCCCATCATATCTATCAACAAATTTCATAAATAAGCCTTCCATCAAAGCTCTCTAAAGTAGCAGTCAACAAATTATTAGGCTCACAAACCGGCAGTCTTCCATGCGAACCAACCTATCAGACCCCCAACCACATAATTAATGTTCAGAAAAGTAGGACAGTTAATCTTTGGACGATGAACTTTTCATGTTAAAAAAATCTTCATCAATAAGGGCCTGTAAGCTCCCACAAACTGTGTATACAGTTTCCGACATATGGAAAAATTCTGCAACCCACGTAATCTTTTTTTTGGCATCAAACTTTGTAGTTTGCGGACCAAGATATTAAAAGGACTACTGACCTGTCTTGTCTGATGACACAGGTCTCTTAGCTACTTGGGGTTTTGGACGAGGTGCAGGTTTTGGACCTGGAGTAATTGACAATGGTCTGGGTGAGGCTGTAGGTGGGCGATCTTTCTTCTCAAAGCTTTTTCTCTTCTCTGCGATCGACATTCCTGTCTCTTGATTCTCCTTAGTCTCAAAGCTCTTCATCCTGTCTATGATGCTGCTGTTTCTCTTGGGAACTTGGTCACCGTTTTCATCCTTCTTATCGTCAGTTTTGGTCGCATCTTCCTCCTGCTTCTGCTCCCCGTTGGTTCCGCTCTCGGGTTCTTCTCGGGCCTTTTTGTCATCATTGCCAATCTCTTTCGGTGCATGCTTGACGTCGCCATTCACATTGACCTTGTCATTGTCGGTGGCAAGGGCAGGAGCTGCAGCCTTGGATTCGACTTTCACCTCCACTTTTGGACTTTCCTCCACTGCAGTTTGATTAGTCGGTCTCGCACCAATAGAGGCACTCTTCTTAGGCGATGTGGATGGTTCCTTGGAGGTTCTCTCTTGGACCGAGTTACTCTTCTTTGGGATGAAGAGAGGGTTCATGCTCTTAGTAGGAGAAGACGGTGATTTCTCTGATTCCAAACTAGGTACCGGAGAAGGAAGCTTTTTGGGAGATGAGGGCTTGGTTGGGGAAGGCTGCTTCACCGATGGCTTCTGCTGAATTGGTGAAGGTACAGATGTCTTTCTAGGGGAACTTGGCTTCACTGATGGTTCCCTTTCAATGGGTGAAGTCGTGTCTGTGCTGGAAAGTGCTGGGGTAGGTGGTGAGGACTTTACAGGGCTTGATGCTCCTGCCTCTTGTATGAGTGAATTATCAGATGATTGCAAAGATGATGTTTGCTCAGCTGGCAAATTTTCTTGCTTCGGAGTAAAAACCTCAGGAAAAGGAATATCCTCTGCCCGAGGCTTTTCTTCCTCCTCAGCACTTGCAGCAGCCGCAGCAGCAGCAGCAGGGGAGCTTGGTTTTTCAAGCGTTTCATGCAACGTTGGCGATGGCTCTGCTTGCTTTACTTTTTCAGATTTCAAAACACTAGTCTCACTTTCTTCCTTGTCTCCCTCAGATGTCTCCGACTTGATGCTGCCTCTGGCCGATCCGTTGCTCTTCGTGGGACTCGGTGGAAGGACGAGAAGACCGCCTGGGGGTGTCTTCTTTGGACTGGGTGGTTTCTCTGCAACTGCATCGTCGTCAGGAGATGATACTTCTTCTTCCTTTTCTTCTTCTTCGTCAACTTGCTCTTCTTCTTCTTCTTTCTCCACTTTCTTTGGTGGTTCTTCGACTGGCTCTGGTTGTTTGACCTCCTCTGGGGCGGCTTTGACAGTTTCCTCCACTTTCTGAGAAGCTGGTTTGACCGGAGGAGGGGGTTTGTCATTCTTCTTCGGAGTATCTGCTGCCTCTCCGTTTACTGCAACTGCCGGTGGCTCCACTACCTCCTAACCAAATTGAATAAATGCCAAAAATATAACACATTTTCAGATAGGTCTAATATCCAACTTTCAAAGACACAGTTGCAGCAACAAAAACTTTTAGAAAGAGATTTTTATAACAACAACAAATCTAAATTCATTCATTGTCTTTCATGATGTGTTTTGAAAAATGATGCAAGAACATAAATATAACAATTTAATTAATGCACATTTTCTTTCACTGGATGTCATGACAACACATCAAATTTGTCTGATCATGCTAAATTATTAATTAAAAAGAGGACTCTAATTCATTCATAATTATTAAAGCTACATAATGGAAATGCGTATTAGACTGGACTGACCTTTTACACAGTTATCTTTCGAGATGCTATTTAGCACCCAAAATGGCTTATAACTTACTTTTCACATTTGGTGCCTATCCAATCTACACTTGGAAGACATTTTCAGATGGGAAAACTAAGTCATTCAATTGAGCAACAAAGAATCCATGATGCAAACCTAACCAAATAATTATATTTATTTACATCGATATCATATAAAGAGTAACATGCTTTACCATTTGAAATAATCCAGATACTATAAAAGCACACCTTATTAAAAAAACGTTAAAAGGCCAGCACTGCTAATTTAAAGGTTAAATTGATAATGACATCAACAATCAATAACTGAATTTGAAGTAAACATCTTCAAATCTTGTTTGTTATTTCTCTGGCAAATCTGCCGGGCTGCTTTTTTTCCAAGCAGCTGTGGTTTGCTAATCATTAACATCATTTCAAACTTTTTGTAACAGCCAAAATTATCTGGAACAAACATTTCAATAATGAAATATCATTGAATGAAAAACATATGGGATTATCTCCTCATCCCCCTTCTCTCCCCCGACCCCCCCCCCCTCCACATTTGTTATACAAAGAAAATTTGTGTAAAAGTAAGAGGGTCTGACATTCAGAGGCTGAAGAAAGTTTAGATCCTGTGTCCATCAAACCTCTCCCATTCCCCTTATTCAGCCAAACAAATGTTGAAACACAGCAAAATTAAATACCAAACGGTAAATATTATTTACACTTGCGCAATTATTTTTGCTGATAAATTTTACCTTGCTCTTTCTCTTAGCTTGTTTGGCTTTCAAATCAGCCATAATGTTTGGTGTGAGGGGTACTTTGCCACCCATCGGCTTCAAGGCAACCTTGACTGGTGCAACAGCATCCTCTTTCTTCTCAGCTGCATCTTCCGACTTGGTATCGCTGTCGTCCTTTGCCGATAGCTCATCCTCTGATGATCGGTATTCTGGGGTCGGGGGTGTACTGTCTTCCTCGGGGACCTCACTCATTTTCCTCTCCTGCTGAGGTGATGGCTTAACTTTTTCTGTTGGAGGAATTTCAGATATGAAAAATTTTGTATTTCACAAATACATATGCGCACAGAGTATGCCAATTTTAGTTGTTGCACTGAAGTCACAGGCTAAGACACTATGTCAGAAGCGGGGTGGTGTGCTGGGGGGAGGGGGCAGGGGGCTGCAGCATCACACAGCCAGGCTGCAATATCACACAACAGATACTGCCGGTCTGCTGAGACAAACTCTATTGGTTGACATAGATTCAGCATTGCTGCAGCAGGTTTATGCAGCTTTCTTTTTCACAGGATGCCTCAGGAAAAACAGAGGAAAGTTTTTCGGGGGCAAATAAAACATCTCAGTTAGCCTATTCTACATCAATATTTATAGCAGATGTTATTATGACCTGCTGGCCACCTTTTCATAAGCTTCATCAGAGATGGTTATTCTTCATTAGAATAATTATCAGCTGGCTGCACCATCTTATTATCACAGTGTAATAGGCTTGATTGTGAGGATAAACATTGTATAGAATATGCATTTCCATGGACTAAACAGATCACTGCGTATAAAGCATGCATCCTTCACAAAGGAACATTTCCTATGGACATTTCCTAATGAGGGTGTGGATAACTGGGTGCCTGCACCTGCTTGTGTATGAATAAGACATTTTTTATCTTCTATAAAATAACACCACATTTTCACTCATAACTGGGGTAAATCTAGACTGATATGATCCTTAATCATACACAATGATATCCACATATATACTGTGTTTGTCTATAATGCAAACCATCGGTGACAACAAATACTGTACAACCGATTTATCCAAATTTCATCACCGCAATTGAAAACGTTTGAATACTAGAACATGGTAGACACTCCAAAAGCCCTTTAATAGCAGTTCTCATGAATGGATAAACACACAGAGGGATATCAAGATCCCTTCAGTGAGGCTGTCATACTATAGCACACTGACACTTGTTAGTGTAAGAGGCTCAGTCATGATGGGCCACTCTTTATGGGAATTCCCCATAGCATTTAAATTGTAAGGATAAGGATGCTAGACATTATGGTCATTGAAAAAGGTGACCATGATGTTCATTATCCAAGGTCAACTCTGCATCGCAATGCGATTCGGGGGTCCTTTGCTCTGCTCAAACATGAAAATGCGACCATTCATGTGATGCAGCTGGGGATTTCCATTGATGATTACCAAGTATGTGGCCTAGTTAAACACTTCAGTTTACTTGACTAGTACTGTCTTAGCTGCATACCATGCATTATATTATACCGAAGAATGACACATTTCGGCTTGTACACATCACAGGCCAAGGTAAAGTGTAAATGAACAGTCCTACCTTTTGTGACGTTCTTTACTGGTTCAGATCCTTGTCTATCGGAAGGCGACTCTTTGGCTTCTTCCATTGGTTGAGATGACCTCCTTTTGCCGAAGAGTCCAAACAGACCCCTAAAAGAAATTGACCGTTCAATATAAGAGGAAGGAGATGCCCAAAGAAAAACTTCTCACAGAGACAAAATAATGCTTCAAACATCAAACTTGATCATCACAAAAAACTGTTGAAGAAAAACATTGCCCAATTTTCAGACAAAAAGTCCTCCAATTAACCCTTAAAAGCAAAACCAATCTTTTTCTTATGAGTATTTGCTTATACATAGAAAAAAGACGGGGAACAAAGAGGTTAGTTTAACCCGGTTTGTCGATAGTATCACGTGTAAAGGGAGATAAAGAAGCATCACAAAATATGCAAATCTGATTGGTCCCCCCCCCCCTCGACTGTGCCAACTGTTTGGATGCAGAACTACACGGCCTACTCATATGCATCGTGAATAGATAAGCAAAGTGAGATGGACGTGGACAAACTCAGAATAATATATTTATTTTCTGGTATTCATTTTGCTCAGAATTTCCTTCCTTTCGTAAAAAATCACGTGGACTCTGTTCAGAATAGAGGAATTGAAATAAACTTACTTCTTCTTCTCCTTCTTTTTCTCATCTTTCCCTTTTTTCTTCTCCTTCTCTTTCTTCTTCTCTTTTGCAGGCGTGTCACTGAGGTGAAAATGTTTCGAGAAATAAGAAAAGACAGTTTAAGACAATCAGTCATGAATGCCAATTTGTTATAACTAGTGCAAACTCCAACCATAAGTGTCAGGATTTTTTCTTGGTGAGATAGGGTTGGGGGGGGCGTTGGCCTGCTTTTGGGGGTCGGGGAGATTCAATGCCCTTTCTTCCTGCACTATGTCCCATGCTTCACCACCCACCTATTGCTTCCTACTCGTTCACTAGAGTGTTCGGAGCAGTTTGTATCGATGATCCCAAGCCTTTAAATTATACATGATCGCTCACAGACGATGGACTGACCTCTTGGTTTTCTGGGTTACTGGAGTAGCCACCAGTTCTGGATCCACCGGTCTGAAGAAATCGTTGACTCCTTCGCTTACGTCCTGGATGCCCCCATCCTCCTGACTGTCCTTTCCTGGGTTATGGTCTTTCTGCGGTATGGCCACTGCCCTCGTGGGACGAACATTCCTGACCCTCCTTGGCCTATCCAGCCGAGCATCTCTTAGCGGTCTTTCAGAAGAGGACGAAATGGCATCGAAATCCTGGACGAGAAGGATGGATTCAAATCAAGAAGAAGATTAAACTATTAGAAAAATGGAGATGCCAAAGAGTTATCATTGGATAGACAGGGATCTAAACCAGCAACTAAAGTCCACCAGTTAGGAGGGGCTCATCATGAAATTCATTAGAATCATATAATTTATATATTTATATATATATATATATACGATTCCAAATTTGAATTAAAATGTTGAATTGGAAGCCAACCGACATGTTAGTTGTAATCCAGCAGGGTGCTCCCACATTTGTGGTCGCTTAAGAGTCGTAAAAATAACTGCTGATTGTTATTATTATTATTATTATTATTATTATTAAAGATAACATTTAGTAACATCATCAGACATTTTTCTCATCCCAGTATTCAGCAAAGTGAATGATGTTAGCTACTTACCAGTGAACCACAAACCAGCAACTAACCAACAACTATAGACCATCAGGTAGGAGGGGTTGTTCATGATAACTCAAGTCCACTAGGTAGGAGGGGTTGTTCATGATAACTAAAGACCACTAGGTAGGAGGGGTTGTTCATGATAACTCAAGTCCACCAGGTAGGAGGGGTGGTTCATGATAACTCAAGTCCACCAGGTAGGAGGGGTGGTTCATGATAACTCAAGTCCACTAGGTAGGAGGGGTTGCTCATGATAACTCAAGTCCACTAGATAGGAGGGGTTGTTCATGATAACTCAAGTCCACCAGGTAGGAGGGGTTGTTCATGATAACTCAAGTCCACCAGGTAGGAGGGGTGGTTCATGATAACTCAAGTCCACCAGGTAGGAGGGGTTGTTCATGATAACTCAAGTCCACTAGGTAGGAGGGGTTGTTCATGATAACTCCAGTCCACTAGGTAGGAGGGGTTGCTCATGATAACTCTCAAGTCCACTAGGTAGGAGGGGTTGTTCATGATAACTCAAGTCCACTAGGTAGGAGGGGTTGTTCATGATAACTCAAGTCCACTAGGTAGGAGGGGTTGTTCATGATAACTCAAGTCCACCAGGTAGGAGGGGTTGTTCATGATAACTCAAGTCCACTAGGTAGGAGGGGTTGTTCATGATAACTCAAGTCCACTAGGTAGGAGGGGTTGTTCATGATAACTCAAGTCCACTAGGTAGGAGGGGTTGTTCATGATAACTCAAGTCCACTAGGTAGGAGGGGTTGTTCATGAGATTCGTCAGTATCACATTAAAGATTACATTAATTCCACCCACTACTGTATTAAATAACAGTGTAATGGTATAGTATTTCAGCAACTAAATGATGTTAGCTACTTACCCCGAGGGATACGTTGGGTGCTGCCCGTCCCGCTTGTTTCTTAGGTTCTCTCTTTGTAGGAGTAGGAGCAGCGCTGGTAGATGGTGTCGCCACTTTAGGTGTCTGATCTTCACGAGGTGCTGGTTGTGGTTGTCTCACATCTTGAGCTAAGAGGGGGGAGAAGGAAGGACAAGCATGAACCATAAATGCTGCATATCATATTGATATTTAAACATCAATCGATCAGTACCTTTATTTCTACCAGGAGGAAAGAGAAAGATACCAGAAAACTTATAAATCTGTTAACTTTTAGTCCATCAAAATAGCACCAGGAGTGGTGAAATGAAAAAATAAAAATAAAATTACACTCATTGTAGAGAGAAACAAAACTTTCTTCTGAATTTGGACTAATTTGGACTTCTTTATTTTGATCACGTCATAAAATATGAAATATGTATGAGCACCACCACCCTCAGACAGCTAAGAATACTTGTGTTTCACTAATAGGAGATGCTTCCAATGTCAGTGGGCTTCTATTTAAGACAATCTAAGGTAGCATACGCCCATTGAAAGCCCCATTGACTTACACACTATATCACAAAAGTGGTCTCTAAGTCTAGAGAGAAGTTTTCACTAGCTAAACGCTACCCATCACTGAATAGCTGACAAGTTGGCCTTTCATGGCACCATCAATTTTTCGTACCATGACTATGCAGATTTTTTGCTACGAGAGCCGGAACTTTTTGTCACTTGTAAACAAACCTCTTTACTCAGTCGTAAGCAATCTTCGTACGCTGCTCCTGGGAGGGCTAAACTAGTCTTAAATTGAATCAATTGACCCAATTTTTGAACCACATGTGCTTCCATTCATGTTCTTTACATCCAAGCCACAAAAAAGCATGTATCCTAATTGATAACATAGCATTGATATAGACGCTAATAGGAGTATGCCACCGTAAGATTGTCATAGTAAAAATATGGAGCTGAAATCTCGTAGTTCCCATTAGTTTGGTCGCTTCAAACTTTCGGTAACAAACGTGATCTAATTGACATCAATGCCATGGTATGGGTAAAAAGTTGATTACAGTGCTTAATGGCAAGATATCTACCAAATGGATTTGAAAATATGTTTTTGGTTGCTAAGGGGAATTTGTATCATAAATAAGCTACAACACATAGGTTAATGATGATTACCTTTAAAACTCATCTTTTTGAATTGATTGTGATGTTAGAAAAAAGTTATGCTCTTTTATACGACAAATCTCATATCAAAAGAGCTCATTAGATTGACCAGCAATGTTGACATTTGAAAAAATTGGAGCAAAATTTTTCTTGACCATTTTAAATTGTAAGAGTGTTAACTATGCTACCATGAAAAGTGTCCGAATCACATTATGTTGAGGATTCAGTGAAGATCTATAAATTACATCTACCAACGAACCCTTCCATTTGGTGGAGAAATCTAGAGGATTCCCTTAGAGTAATTAATGGCAATTATATTTTGAGTAATACCAGGCAGGTTTGGAAAAATTACCAACTGGGCAAATCGTTGAACCGATGTATATCTCACTGTTAGATATGATGGGTTTTCATATGTGAAATTTTGTAAGACTCGTTCAGGGTAAGGTAACAATCAAGGCATACGTAAACAAGAACTTCAATTATATCCAACATTTTGCCACCTCTGCACTGATTAGTGTCTAGAGTTTTGAAACACTCAATTAAAAACTTCATCCTCTCTTCTTGTCTTGATGTTTGAAACAACCCTCTGCCACCCCCCCCCCTTTGCCCCTCACCTTACCAATGCATTTTCTACTTAACTTATAACAAATCAGGGACAGATATGTCCAAATAATCTTTGGTTTTCAAAACCGTTACATTGTTTTTTTTCCTATTTAAAGATAGAAAATATCTCGTCTTGTATAGATAAACTAAATATTTTTGTAATGCAATATGAATCCTAGGTTTCTGCCTTGGGGTTACGGTCTTAACGTTATGAGCCCAGAAAGTTGAGACCCTTACGGTGAGGCTGGCCTTTGGTTGTTACACCTGGTTCCAGCCCTACCCCCCTCATGACACTGTACTTTAGCCTAAGGATGTCAATCTATAGGCTTTGAATAAACTCCTATTAAAATTTAAAAATTATTTTATACTCTTTTTTAAAGTTTATATGGTCTATCGGGCTACATTCATTATTTAAACTAATTTAATAATTGTGTATCTATTCTTGTTCCAATTTTGGCTGATGTATGTCATTATTCTCTTCTTCATGCTATTCAGGCACGTAGCCAAGGGGGGGGCGAAGGGGGCAGCTGCCCCCCCCCTTGAGCATATTTGTTTTGTATGTTTTTGTGATATCGCTAGTAATTTCAAAAGCGAAGATGCTAAGATGCAACTTACAAGGCCTGGGAAGTGCCATTTCCAGCAATCTGGGAGGCATTTTCAGCCAAAATTTTCTTCTACGCTTCGTGCCAACTCGTGGTGGCGCTACGCTTAGATAGTTTGCAATGCCGTATCTACAGCTCTGATGGTTTGCCTACAGTTTTGCCCCTCCCTTGGCAAATTCCTTGCTACGCGCCTGATGCTATTAGCAAACACTCACCTTGTACCATGATTGACTTCGGCCTTAACTTTACACTCTTCCTCTTATCACGAAGATTACCCTGAGGATAAAAAATCAATCGGAGAGATGATGACAACGACATCGGTCATGGAGATGCTGGTTCCCCATAATATCTCTTTTTCCAATTTTTTTTTAATATATATTTTTTTTAATTTAAGTAATTGAATATCATAGTGAAAAAAACAGGTTAGTTCCATCCGTTATAGAATCAAACAAGGTGAAACAATTCAGCATTTTCTTCCGCATGATAGCCAGAAAAATAAAATTAAAGAAAATAAAAATTTGAAAAAAAAATGGGGAAAAAAAGTACAAAAAACTGAGATTGGAAGCAAATAGCGAGCAAACCTTGCTGGTGGCTGTGCTTTGCCCTTCTTTCTTTTCATATTGCTGTGAATCTGGAGACGCCTTGGTCCCTAGGCCTTGCTCGGCGTGATCTACATCATCTTGAGACGTTGGCCCGTTAATTTCCAATAAGGACAGAGACAGGGTCCTATTGCGGTTAGTTGAAAGATGCTTACCCTGTAACAAATGGGTTCATGGACAAAGATGGCTTACATCATTTTTGTCAATCAATCAAATCAATCAATCTTTGTTTTTGTTTTTTTGTTTCTGTATTCATTTTTATTTTTCCTGTTTACCTTCTGTGATAATAATTGATAACGGAACTATATCACTGGTGATTAAAACTCTCGGCAAAACCAACCAGTCACATCGCACAGCTGTTTAAAAGTTTGAGGCATAGTGAAATGTTTCTCATACTACCTGTTAAAATTGCTACTTTTTTCCAAATGTGATTCAACACAAAATTTAAAAAAATTACAGTTTATAGTTGAATTCAGTTTCATCAAAAACTGGAATTTTCATATTAATCCATTTTGATATTAAACTGACCAGAACTTTGTCACTTTAATATGCTATAAATCTTGGCTACTACTAACCTGTACATCCCACCACGGCTGTTTTTAAGTTTGTGGCTATGTTAAAGTATTACTTACGCTACATTAAGGTATCTTTTTCCAACTTGACACTGATTGAAGATTTATCTGATATTAAAAGTTTTTTAATTTGTAATAAATCATGTTTACCAGAGACTACTTTTTTTTATTATTATTATTAATTTGCATAATATCTGAACAGAACTACATAAATGATGGCAAGAAATCCTGGCTATTCCAAACTGTCATCTCACTGCTGTTAAAGTGTTGCTACATGAAACTTTGTTTAAATGCTACATAAACTGGAGTATCTTTCCAAATTTAGCCAGATTAAAGGGACTGTATCTCATCTTAAAAAATGCTTCCCAGTTTATATATCAATATCTTTTCTTTTCTTTGAGGTTTGAGAGAGGCTAAACTAAGGCTTGAATGTACAGAAAAATTTGTGTTCCTGTGGGAGGAGAGATGGGAGAAGATTGGCTCTTTTCATACTCTAAAGATTTCTTTCAGTCGCCATTTTGCGATGTGCTTTCTACACTCCCTTTGTGCATATTTGAGACCAGGTTTTCCTGGTCATTTGTTTCTGATGAGGTTTGACGACGAAGCAATTAATCGTGTCACTACTGAATTGATACTTCATCTTTTCTCATCAAACTTATTCACTTTACCATCAAGTAAAATAGTATAAAAACTTTTCCAGACAGATGCTATGAATTTTTTTTTTTTTTTATTAATTTGTATTCTTGCTCTTAGAAACAGGTGAAATTAGGGATTGGTATGTAGTCTATTCATTTGATGATACTAACAACTTTTGCCTTGACTTTCACATGCAAGCTAAATAAGTGAGGTTAATACATAACGCATAATGCATTAATATTTGGTAAACATATGAACATACTATTAATTGCAATCCATACGATAAAATGAGATTCAGTATCTCAGGGCATAAACTATGGTATGGACCATTGTTTAAACCACTTTCGATGATCATGTATTTTTCTATGAAAAAATCAGACAAAATTATTCCCTTTAATCTCAAGTTCAATACATTAAAATTATGGTTTAACACTCGGGGGGGGGGGGGGGGGAAGAATCTGAAAAATGTATCAGAATGCATTGCAAGTTTTCAATCTACTTTTCAATCTTTGTGTTTAAGATCAGAATATTTGTTTCTGTAAAACATGACCCACTCCTAAAAGATGATATCCTCAGTTGAAAAGAACTTTCTGATGGTTGAAGTTGATTGCATAGCAAAATTGCTGAATATTTTCTGAATGTTTTGGCAGAAACCATATCAACATAGCCATCTGTATTACAAAGATATGAATTTTTTGGACATTTTGTTCAATTGCATCTGGCAACAAGCAGAATGGATGACATCATCAGAACACTTCAGCTGAAAAAATGTCTTTGCTATTATTTTATAAATTTGTCAATCATTTATCCACAGAGGAAAAGAATATTTCTACACAAAAAAAATGATACTTTTTGATTACTCTTCAATATAAGTTTCATATTGTTTGTCACCAGAAAACCCTTTTAAACTGGACCAAGTCCTAAAATCCAAACTTTTTTGCCAAAATCGTTACATTTTCTTTGAAGTATAAGCTACAGTACAACTAACCCAACAACGGGAAACAAACCATGGGCATTTCATTTAAAACATTTGTTATTATAACATAACAATGGACTCTGTACTTTTATAAATTCAACTAACTGACGTAATTATTTTCATCAACTCAAGTAAATTCCCTTCACTATTTCATAAAAAAAACCTGGAATATTTAAACTAATGTCTTCAACTTTACCACAACTTATAAAAGAACAAAACAGAAAAATTGAAAAGGTGCACTTGCTTCTTCCGCGGGTAATTTTTTCCCATTTTTCGTTAATGAGATTATGAACTTTTAATTGTTTTAATTGTTATGAACTTTTAATTATTGCAGTCGTGTAGGTGCAAAAATATTCACTCGATGTTCATGCACTTGAAATTTATCTTTTGTCACTGACATCCAATTACTTCAAAAACTTTTGCCAATTCCTCTTTCCTTGATTCTCCATATTGATAAAAAAGAATGGTACTGCTTGAGGGGATTAACATAGCTAGTACAATTGGTCAACTTGAAAACTTTAAGCCAAAGAAAGGACATTTTTTGGATTTTCTTAAGTACCTAATTTCAGAGTGTATTTTACCCTAATTTCATCTTTAAAAGTTCCCCAAAACAGCTAGCTCTTTAAAGTTAAAGTTAAAGTTGAAGGTTTACAGTCTTGTATGAGGCTAATGCCTCCTCACACGACTTTACAACTTAACCCCTGGTCATTGGTAACTTGTCACACCCACACACCAAAGTGTGCACAATTCAATCAATCTCTCCTGGGGCACCACAGTGCACCACAACCACGTGTCCCCCGGGGGACTTCCCATAGGGTGCAGCCACAAACCGGCGCACGCAACTATATTTACAAGTTACCTCGCAGGTCCCCATTTATACACCTGGGTGAAGAGAGGCAATGGAGATAAAGCGCCTTGCCCAAGGACACAACGCAATGATCTGGCCAGGGCTCGAACCTGTAATCCTTAGATCACAAGTCCACTGCCTTAACCACTTGACCACAACGCCCTCCCAACTTTACAGTTAAGACTTAAACTCTTTCAAACTGTGAAGAGAGACATTCAATATCTTATCATTTATAGCCATCAATTGTGCTTTGATAGATTGATAAATGTATCTCCATATCAAAAAATTATATGAAATTAAAAAAAAAAAACCTTAAGAATTCCCCTAACTCGCACAATGGAGCCAAGAAAAAAACGAACATCCCTAATTATGTGCATTGTTTTGGTTCTGTTGCCACTCTAAAATACCACAATAGCTTAATCATTCTAGCATGCTTTATTTTTTTTTATCCAATTTTTTTTCTTTTAACCGGTAGCATGTGCACTGTGCAAGGACCAAACTTGCCATTTTTTTTTGGTGTACGCCCCATCTCCAAAGTTGCTAAATGTCCTATGCATCCTATGCATGTCACATAATGCCACAAGTGTCATAAAGGCATTGAAGACTCGCCCCAAACCATGTGTGGCCATCTGAAAAAGTTAACTTTCTGTTGCTTGCAAGTGACGTTTTGTTTGTGTCGCTACAAAATGCAGACAGTAATGAAACGTGATACCTCGTTATCTTTAGCTGGACCTGAGATGTCCATCGCTGCATCGTTTGTACTCTGTGCTGTGGGTACTGACCGCAGCTGTATTTACTGACTGTACACTAGTGTCTAATTACCAACGGTAGCAAGCAGTGTGTTTTTTTTTCTGGGATCGATGGTGGTGCCTAACACTTCTGTTACATCTCATTCGAAACTAGGTCAGATTACCGGCATTAGACGTTTCTTTTTCCACGAGTCTTCGCACCCTTTAACTTTTAGCTGAAGCATTGTCTCCTAAAATATCACGCAGCTTATCTTTCTTCTTCTTCATTTGCTTTTTAGCTAAGCAAATGTGCAAAGCCCAATTTTCTACAAGGCTTTCAAACTTTCTTCAGAACGTCTTTTTTTAATTTTATTAAGTTCCTTCTTTCTCTGATAGACAGAGGTCACATGACATGACAAGGTTTCTTACCTGACTTTCACCTGTCTTTAATACAATTGAAATGTTTTAAAAAATATAAAGATGTCATCATTTCTTTCAATTCATTCTCTGTTTCTTCCTTCAAATGTTAACAATTTAAAATCCAGTGTCATTTTGCATGGGTACCTGTTCAAATAAATTTACTGATACTCACTAAAACAATTATTAATTTACAGAGGAGAATATGAAAATGACAAAAACTAACACTAAAAGCTACAAATGCTTCATGATAAATCACAAATGTTAAATATGTCAACTAAACATGACGACAGTCCTTTTGATCAAGAGCAAGCACTATAAAATGTTGATACACTTTTCAACAACACACTACAAGCCCATCAATCTATGAAAGCCTATTTATTTTGTGTCATTTTGCTAGTGAGAGAAATGGTGTCCTGGTGTCCGATTACCGTTTGCAAACTTTATAGCTATGCAATAACAACTTTGGTGAAAGCAAAACTTTGACTTGCTACATTTGGTGAAATTGAATCTTGGATTATAAGTTTCACTATCAAGATTTTAACCAACTTGATATCAGACAAGCTTACATCCCACTACTGCCACCATATAAGTCTAAGCCTATTTAGCTTTCATTTTGGCTGTGGGAAGATGGCAGCATACTGTTTGCAACATTTAAACTATGCTATAACAACTTTATGTTTTTACATTTTTCAACAGGACACTACAAGCCCATCAATCTAAGCCTATTTATTTTGCGTCATTTTACCTGTGGTAGAAATGGTGTCCGACTTTGCGAACTCTTTAACTAGATGCAATAACAACTTTGGTGAAAGCAAACTTTGACTTGCTACATTTGGTGAAATTGAATCTTGGATTACAAGTTTCACTATCAAGATTTTAACCACCTTGATATCAGACAACTTACATCCCACTACTGCCACCATAAAAGTCTAAGCCTATTTAGCTTTCATTTTGCCTGTGGAAAGATGGCAGCCTTCTTTTTTGCAACAGTCAGACTATGTAATAACAACTTTGTGTAAAAGTAAGTTGGCCTGACGTTTCGATCCTAGCAGGATCTTCTTCAAAGGCTAAATTACAAGTAACAGAAGGGACAAAAACACGCACAAAATACAGACAGGGTAATGGGCATTTGCTACATTTGATGAAATTTAATCTTGGATTATAAGTTTAGCTATCAAGATTTAACCAACTTGATATCAGACAAGCTGACATCCCACTACTGCCACCATCTAAGTCTAAGCCTATTTAGCTTTCATTTTACCTGTGGGAAGATGGTAACCTACTTTTTACAGTTTAATATACCCTTTAAAATAAAGCAATAGAAGAACACATCAAGCTAATAAAAAAAATAGGTCGGTAGAAGCTTGGCATCAAGATATGTTGCTCGTTTAATTAAATATATTGCCTTCTTTAATTGTTTTTGTTTTAGTTATTGCTGTTGTTTTTGTTTTCTGCTTGCTTGTTTCAGGTTGATATCTTATCATCATTGCATTAATATTTTATCATGTGTATAAAGCAAGTGTGTGTAGAACGACTGACTGTTTTTGTTGGTTATTACTGGCTAAGTGCCGATCTAATGAGCTGTATACCACATTCCTTCACAACTCCACAAACAAAGTATAGGAATAGAAAGTATTAAACCAAAACGGTCCATGATTCTGAAGCAAAAATACTGCATAATGATTGCAACTCCCTGAGCAAAATAAACACCCCAAACATAAATTATGAAAATAAAAATTGATAAATTCATTGAAAAAGATATTTTATAAAACATTATTGTTTACAACGTTCTGATTAGTGTATCTATGTTAAGCTTCCACAATCACAAAACAAATTTTTTTTAAATGAATCATTTTGTTGTTCAATACAATGTCAGCACAATAATGGGTTTGGAAATGTAAAGAAGGATTTTAGCGAACTCCCAGATATAATGGATTAAAAACCTCTCAACAGAGAAGGAACTAAGTAATCCAAAACCGCACGAAGAATAAATGATAAAAAAAAATTAAAATAATAAACAAAAGTATGAAGAAACAAAAAGTTGTGCACCCCTCACATGGATAGCTAGAATGGTTACCTATATGTGCATAGTGGAGGATATGATGTGCTTTCTTCTTTCTTACATAAATGAAATAAATGTGTTCCCACTTGGCCTAACAACTATGATAAACTTCACTATTAATAAACAAAAAAACAGTTTTGCTCTCAAAACCTCTGTGTATGGCTCACAGGTAGGTTGATGCTATGGGTAACACTAGAGTTAATTTTTCAAGTTGGTTAAATATACTTACCAATGATTGATGACAATTCATCAATTTATCAATAATTTCATCAATAATGGTATCAGAAATATGGGCTGCCATGGCAAGATTGGCTTCGCTGCAAAGAAGAAAGAAAGAAAGAGGGAAACATGAAACGACTACTTTTTGATATTAAAGATGTTACAACAATTGATAAGCATTTCAGGGAAGAATTTTGAGCAGAATACAAAACTGAATTTATTCCTTAAGGCAACTTTCACCGAACAACTATCTCTACAATAGCAATAAGTGAATATCAAACGGGCATATGAAGGTGACTGTGAGGTGTTGTATGATAAATCGGCATTTTATGTTCCATTTCCTACCATCTGGTGGTAGCAAAGTGAAACTCATCGGGAACAAGCTAAGGTGCTTGGAACAAAAAATTGTCAATTTACGTTAACCAAAATTGCGTCAGGAAAGTTACAATGTAGGCGAACAAAAACTTCAAACATTTTGCAAAATGAAACTACAAAGCATTTAGATGCTATTTGCGGTGGCCAATGGTGTCTGAACCGGACTGAATGTTTAATTATTCAATAATAATAATAATAAATGAAGAGCAGCTAATTAGCTAAGATCGTATACATCTGTTAGCCAGATGTAGGAATAACCAATCTACGTGTGAACATCATATGCCTTGTTCAGAGTGAAACAAAGTTTACAGTTGAAGTACAACAAGACAACTGAAAGGGATATTCCGATGGTTAAAGTTCATAGCTTTAATAGTACAATTGCTGTAAATTTTCTGCATCATTATGTCAGCTTCCATCCTCATAGCATTTGTCTGATGTGAATTTTTTTCCTACCAAATTTGGTAAGATATTGTCAATGAATCTGTCAACTATTGACGTCATTACGGCAATTCAGCTGAAAACAACATTTTTGCATTTCCTTATAATATTTAACTTGCTTATTTCATAGAGTTAAAAATAGTATAATTTCAACAAGAAAGTTTAATACTGATGAAATTTAAAAAAAACTGAGAAACCTAGACAGTCAAACATTCACTCTTTTGCATTCTTCTGCATTTTACCACACGGCCTCTTCAGATTGACACAGAGTTTATACAAACCCAATGTACGATACAGCTTTCAGATAGTAAAGATGAAACAGTTTGAAGTACTTATTGGTTATTCATGTCAAACTCACCTCATTTGGTTGGAAAGTTGGGCATTGAGCTGCTCTATAAGGCTTAATACAAATTTTTCAGGGACTGTGCTTCGATTCTTGCACACAGCCTGAACACTTTCTTCTAGCTCATGATTCTCCATTATGTGAGGACATTTCTCCTTGGTACCATCGATCATACCCTCAGCGGTTTTCTGTATGAGAAGAATGGAATGAAGTATGGAAGGAAGTATGGAAGTATGGAAGGAAGCAAGGAAAAGACCAGTGTTTTACCAGTAACAGCAGGGTGTATACCCCGACTCTGGCAAAGAAACATATTTTACAACTAAATAAAAAGAAAAGTGAAACGAAGATGGTGCAATCTTTTCAGAACTTATACGTCTCTCATCTCAATGAGAAACACATAAACACGCATAGCACTATATAATTGGTACTGGATAGCAGCACAATGAAAGATCACAGAAGCATCTTGTCCATAGAATGTCATGAAGCGATCGAAAAACAAATGGTAGCTACCTGAAGTTATCATGATAAAACCTTGACGATACCAATAATAGGCATATTATAAAAAGCTGAAGTAGCACCATTCAAACAGAATGGTAACAACCTTAGGGCACAGGTGTTAAACATAGCAAATATGGAAGATCATGATTACACTCTCAAGGAGTGTTTGATAGCAGACTGGAGGGGGGGGGGGGAGTTGAGTGATTATAATGACAGCATGAGAAGGGAATACCATATCAGCACAGGGATTTCATGTCACCCCTTGTGAGGTAATATCAAACTAATGGATATCCCTACCATCATGCAAGGGACATTTGGCTTAAGGCAGAAGTTACAAGACCTTGAAGAGATGTTTGCTAGTTTGGTGACATTGTGACACAGCTTGTGATATAACATTATGAAAGGCACATTCAGCTAGCACAACAGCTGAATGTACCATGTTTGAGCAGATAAAAGGCGATGCAATAAAACTGAGAATCTGGGAGGTCGGGTTAGAACCCAAGCCGGACAAAAGGAAGGTGGCTTTTACGTCTGGGAGAAATGCGCTGTCTTCCAAATGAGCTAATAAATTACGCAGCCCCCTCAACCATGATGTACAAAGCTACAAGGCATTCAATTACTCGGACACGCATATGTGTCTACTTATCTTCTTTGTTGTATTCGTAGTCATCACCATTATTTAATAATACATTCAACATCTCTGTGTAATGTGGAAACCACAAGAGTCAAGTTTTTTAATAAAATAACTGATTGTTATAGTCGCAATCAGCGCAGAAATACACCAGGTTTCTCTGCCTTACCTTGAGGTTATCTTCAACAGAGTTGTGGATTTGAGTCGCCATCTCTTTCAGTTTTGAGGTCACGTCGTCGGATTCACTCTTCCGAGATTCTGCGTGGAGGACCTCCAGAAGCTAGAGGTGTGAGGGCGCACAAAAATGTACAAAGAAAATTAACAACATGGACCACCTTTCTTTTTTTTTAATCTACACATCTTTGTGTCTGATACGGTCTAATCGTGCAGGACTTTCCAGGAAATGTTGTAGCAAGTTTTGAATTTAAAATTTGGTTTGGTTTCCTGCCTCCAAAAACATTGCCCCGTCAGTCATCGATATTTGTATGTATGATGCTGTTACGATAAGAGCAGGATCAAATGGTTATCAAAAACGGAGAATGCTTAGAGGCTCGGCTGGAGCAGCTGTGATACTATAGTAAGTGATACAATATGTCTTTTTATTTCAACAGTCCGAGCTTTCTAAGACCAGATCACACATCCCACTAAGGGGAAATTGCAATCATCACATCATCTTTAACGGTAAATCCATCTCACTTAACTTACTTGTTTCGAGTTGTCTGCATCTTTGATAAAACCGGTGGCTTTATCGATATTCTCCTGAACGTCTCCCTCGTAACATTCTGCTAGTTCCTTGCAAGCATCTTGAATCTGGACGACCAACTTGTCTACGAGCTATTACAGAGAAATAATACCACCGGTTTGGTAATATGACACAGACAGAACAGTTCTAAATTACAAAAATCTTAAAATCTAGCAATAATGAATTTATAAAGCAGGATTTGAAAAAGAAACTCAGCTCATTACTCCTTTAAAAAATGCTGAGTTAAATGACACAGTCATTTCCCTTTAGAGTAAGTATGGGGATGTACGGGAAGAGAAGAAACTGAGTTGGGGGGAGGGAGAGGGGGCAGAGTGAAGGAGGAGAGAGTGATGTGAATAAAAGAGCTAAAGGACATGTCAAATGCAAGAGTGGCGACAGATATGTAGTTACACACACTTTACTCAGTTTAATACTACTGCTCACAATCACTCATTACTTGAAGATGAATGGACTAAGGTACTTCCACTTGTTGGTATAGCTTTCCTTTCCTAGCAGTTCACTGATCAAACAGTTTTTTTTATAATACTTTGGTGATTTTGATGTATCCTGCATTCAGACAAACTTCCAGCAAAGAAGACATACAGACGTTGTATAACAGAAAGTGAGTATATCTACAGCCAAAAGACCTTCAGGGATCATACCGTATTTAAGGGATCATACTCTCCTCAAGTAATCATACCATCCTTAAGGAATTGTACCGTCCTTAAGGGATCATACCATCCCTAAATGTTCCTATCATTCTTAAGGAATCATACCATCCTTAAGGTATCTTACCATCCTTAAGGGATCATACCGTCCTTAAGGGATCATGCTCTCCTCAAGTGATCATACAATCCTCAAGGAATCATACCATCCTTTAGGGATCAAACAATCCTTAAGGGATCATACCATCCTTTAGGGATCATACAATCCTTAAGGGATCATTCCGTACTTTAGGGATCATACCGTCCTTTAGGGAACATACCCCCCTGATTGCATTTACCTGATGAGATGTTGTGTACAGAAATCCTTGTTGCAACCTAAAGGCCTGAGCGTCCGCAAACTTTTGAGGACTATGATTACGCTGTAGAAAGGATTGTATCCTTTGAAATGCCGCTTCTGCTTTCTCAGATGATGAACCAGACTTGGAACAAGCAGTAAGGTCTGCCATTGGGGGCGGTATACTCTTTAGACTGTAATTTCTGTATAAACAATCAAAGGTATGGGTTATCCGGATCAGGAAGTATCTTGATCATGGGGTATCTGGATCAAGGGGTATCTGAACGGACAATGTTTATCCAGATAATGGGATATCCGGATCAAGAGGTATCTTGATCATGGGTACCTGGATCATGGGTATCCCAATCATGGGCTATCTGGATCAAGGGGTATCAGGATCATGGTTATCTGGATCATTGATTATCCAAGTCATGGGGTATCTGGATCATGCGGTATCTGGATCATTGAGAATCAATATCATGGAGTGTCCGGATCGTGGAGTCTCCAGATCTGATAACTAAGCATTCATCATTTCATAACACTAGGGATACGCCATAACTCATAGTAAAAGCAAATATAATAAATCTGATTAACATAATCCTAGTGATATCTCAGAATGGCAGAAAACGCACATTTTTATGTGGACGAATAAATGTTTACAAAACACTACACAATACTGAATTGCACTATATTTGGAACACTTTGTACGTTACAGGACTTAGCAGACTAAAGAATGGTATAGCAAAAAACTGAATTGTCCAGACTATTTTCATATTCAGAAAGAGCTTTTATCTGATTAATTCAGGTTCTACACCAGCTTATCAATCAATATGTTTACCTTTCTAAAGCGTCTGCAATATCCTGAAAGCCTTTGGGACTGATACAGTTATTATCCAGCATGATCTTCTCCAGTTTGCAATTAATCTGGAGTGCCTTTGCGAGCATCCTGGCGCCAATGTCACCCATTTGATTGCCACTGCGTTAACCAAAATAAAAAGTAAAAAGAAAAATAGAAAAAAGAAAATTCAAGAAACATGGAGTTATTATATTTTTAGAATCTCAGTAGGGGTTGTAGGATCCTTACCCAGAAATGGGCGGTAGAAATGAAACCAAACTGATTTACTATCATCAGATTTTGGCTTAGAAAAATCTTGTCTCGATAGTTCAACATTTTATAAATAAAATTGACTTTTTATGCAGCAATTTCCCCCCTTTTCCTAGATCAAGATAAAAGTCAAACTTTTGACATAAACAGTCTAATTTTTGAGATAACTATATAAGAAATCTCAACATTCGGATAAAAATCAAACATTTCCATTTTTCACAATTAAGTAAGCTTACTTTTTGATGTCTCTTCGGACCTACCATATAATAATTATCCATACCAATGAAGTCACCTATTCCTAGTTAATACTTGAGAAAAAACACACAGATAAAGACAGTAAATCATACCAATAATAATGTTTTTGCTGTTGTCTGCTACTTTCTGTAACATAAATACACCCCTGCACACCGCCATTCCCCCTCCCCCGCCCCTGCCCACAAACACACACCCTTAAGCACTGAAGAATATCATTGATACCAATATTATCAGAAAGAAAATATTTCAATTATAATATTTTCTTGCTTCAAAGATCTGCTGCTTTCAAAGAATTGTTCTTGTCATTGAATGATTAACACCACTTATATGACATTATGTCCTTTCAATCCTTCAAATGATAAAACAAAGACATTTGTCAAACATAGTACCTGATATCGATGCTTGTTAGAGTTGTGTTACTCCCTAGTGCGTTGATGATTGGTATCGTCTCAAACTTTAATTTGTTCTTTGCGATTGATAAACTTCTAATGGGCTGCAAAGATGTAAGTATATGTATCTAATTAAATACATCGGTAATCAACAATGAATGCTATTGTTTAATTGATCCATTATACTTGGAGAGGGGGGTGTAGAGCCTGTTTGGGAGGCATGAGAATATTTTCTTCTTATCTTTAATAAACTTCTAATGGGCTGCAAAGAGGTAAGGATACGTATCATATTAAATACATCGGTAATCAACAATGAATGCTATTGTTTAATCATTCCATTATACTTGGAAAGGCGAGGTGGGGCCCGTGGGGGAGGAATAAGAACATTTTCTTCTTATTTTTTTTGTTTTGTTTATAAATATATGTTTGCTTCTGCAAAAGATATTGTGGGATGTAGAACACCAACACATGATGAAGAAGATGGTTAAAGAAGTTCAAGTATTCTCAAAGGTGGCTTTTTGCATGTGGTTCAGATTAATATTGGAGAGTGAAATTGGAGAGTGAGGAGAACTCAGAAATGTAACTAACAAACTAATTCATCTGACATCCGGGTCCAAATGTTTTATTGTTAGCAACAAATTGTGTCTTGTCATATTTACCTATGCTCCCTCTCAGTAATCAGTTTGCAATGCTTCTTGAATACGTAGAAACAGCAACAACATCAACCAAAACAAAAACCCAGAAATAAAACAACTAAATTAACAAAACTTACAGATGTTTCTGTTTGTATGACGTCCACAATTGAGTCCAATATCGACTGGAGATTCCTGAAATAAATTATTCAAACTACAAATAAATAAATTTGTCTTAGAAATGATAAATTAAACTTTTTTGATTTATTGAAACTGAAAATTTAATGGAAATCAAAATGACTAGTCTTATTAAGATACTTAGATCATGAAAGCTTTTTATTGAAAAATCAGCTTTTCATGTAAACTTAAAAGAAAAGTTTATCTTTCTGTTTTCCATCGTGTTTATACTTGCGGAGAGAAATGTTACTTTACAAACACAAACACGAGAAACTGCTTTAAGTGACTGACAATATATACTTGTGCTTCTTTGTACCATCTTACAAGTTGGGTGCTCTCTAACTTCTCCCTATAACTTTTATTAGCAACCAACCTCATGGCTTACAGATTATACACAGAGCCCATTGTGGTACCTCTCCGACTTTAAACAACAACCTACCTCTGCCTGACATTGTCAAAGTTTTCACTGATGTCCAGATGGGTGAGGACTTTATTCTGACTTATCCAAGCCATCAAGCTCCCCATGTCTGCGCAGAAATCATTATTGCCCAGATTAAGGCTGGTGATGTTTGGAACGTTTGCGATGCAACTCGCGATGACTTTCGCACCTTCCTGTCTGAGCTGAGATGGAACAATATTTTTATTTAATTATTAAATTTAGAGAGATTAAGGTTTATCGAAATATAAACAAACTAGCAACAACAACAAAATTTAACGAACGAGTTACTCTGTTTACTACCTATTCACAAGACAATTGCTGTCAAGACTGCTAGCATGCTTGGATGGTTCTTCTAAATAACATTTAGCCAGTCTATGAGAAGATTGCAGTCCCACCGACTGGTTACAGGATTCTGTTCCATTATCATATTGATATTCTTTTTACGTTAATATCGGAAACATATTTGAAAATGCTTCCCATCGTTCAACCATTGGTAACCATTGTTGCAAATGAAAGACAATGCTGGAATACTGACCATTGTTTTAAATGGTCATCATTATTATTGAGGTGGTAGCCACTGTTGAAATATTCATCGTTATTGATATGATGTTCTGTTGGTGGACGGTATCCATATATTGAAATGATAAACCGTTGTTGAAATGACACTACAATTGATGAAGTGACAAGAAAATGTTACAATGATCTTCATGTCATTCAGAGAGGTTTTTAAATATTGAACATTTTTGGAGTGGTTATTCTTCTCGAACTATGAAACAATTGAAACGAAAACCAACGACGACATGGCGTCTGTCTGTTGTAATTTTAATAATCGTTAACTGGCAACCAATTGTTTAATGGGTTGTTTATTGTTCCGTTACCAATGACCCTTGAACAATAGTTGTCCTTGAATGTTATCAATAATTGAAAATAACATTCAATTATTGAAATGGTTACTATTGCTGTAAACGTAACATTCTTGGAAATGATAAGATAATTGGACTTGCTTTTTCATCTGTGACATTGAAGCCATTTATAGACTTTTATTAACCATTGTTGAAGAAGCAGAAACTTACTTCGTTAGAGTGCAGGTTGACTTCTACATTTTCCAGACTTCGATTGCTTCCGATTCCCAGCATAATTTCTCTGAAATTGAAATATTTGAAATCCAAGCTCTTACAGTGGTGATTCCTACAATAGCCAGAATACTTATTATAGTACAATTACACAATAGTGAATATGGAATGCAACTAATGATTACGGCTAATTATTTGGTTCCAAGCAGAATTTCTCTGGAATTGGAAATATTTAAAATCCAAGCTCTTGCAGTGGTGATTCCTACAGTTGCCAGAATACTAATAATGGTACAATTACACAATAGTAAACATGGAATCCAACTGATCATTAATGCATAACATGATTATGCTAATTAATTTTGATTCCAAGCATAATTTCTCTGGAATTGAAATATTTGAAATTCAAGCTCTTACAGTGATTCCTACAGTAGCGGGAATACTAATAATAGTACAACTACACAATAGTGAATATGGAATGCATATGATCTTTAATACATCACATGATTATGCTAATTATTCTACTACATTTATCTGTATATGTCTGTCTCGCTTTCACTTTTGTTTTTCATTTAACTCGTTAGATTTGATGTTAATCAATTACTAGGTTGATTTTGCAGGAATCTTGGAGGATGGATTTATTGCATATAATCTGAAACTTTAAAAAAAATTGGGAAAATGTAACAAAATAATTCGGTTTTTTGGTTCTGCTGATAAGAAATTACAACACCTGCATAAATGTCAGGTTCACAAAATAATACTCTGAGGACATATTTTTTGATAAGGGAGGCCATTTGTATTCTAGAGAATGTTGACACTGCAGAAATGACTGGAACACACACCTTGAAATCAGTCCATCCTTGTACTCATATATTCTAGTATAGCTGTCTGTACTTGTACTCACGATTGTAGATTTATACTCTTTTTTTTTGTACTCAAAAAATTTAGTGCACTTGTATATCTAGTGTAGATACAAGATTACATCATTGAAATTAGAGTATTGGTACTCATTTCAAGGAAAATTCCACTTGTACTTGTACTGTTTTTATCTTACTCATGCTGTTGTACTCCTACTCATGCTGTTGTACTCTTACTTGTGCTGTTGTACTCTTACTTGTTTTGTTGTACTCATCCTGTTGTACTCCTACTCATGTTGTACTCGTACCCACACTGTTGTGCTCGTATTTGTGCTGTTGTACTCATTCTCAGGCTATTGTACTCATGCTGTTGTACTTGTTATCATGCTGTTGTACTTTTACCCATGCTGTTGTACTCTTACACATGATGTTGTACTTGTACTCATGCTGCTGTATTCATTCTCAGGCTATTGTACTCATACTAATGCTGTTGTACTTGTAATCATGCTGTTGTACTTTTACCCATGCTGTTGTACTCTTACTCATGCTGTTGTACTCTAACTCATGCTGTTGTACTCATACTCATGATGTTGTACTCTTACTCATGTTGTTGTACTCATACTCTTGCTGTTGTACTCATTCTCAGGCTATTGTACTCGTACTTGCGCTGTTGTACTCAGTCTCAGGCTGTTGTACTCTTACTCATGCTGTTGTTCTCATACTCTTGCTGTTGTAGTCTTACTCATGCTTTTGTACTCTTAATCATGATGTTCTACTCATACTCTTGCTGTTGTACTCATTCTCAGGCTATTGTTCTCATACTCTTGCTGTTGTACTGGTACTCATGCTGTTGTACTCGTACTAATGCTGTTGTATTCGGACTAATGCTATTGTTCTCGTACCCATACTGTTGTACTCTGTACTCATGCTGTTGTACTCTTACTCATGCTGTTGTACTGGTACTCATGCTGTTGTACTCTTACTCATGCTGTTGTACTCGTACTCATGCTGTTGTACTCTTACTCATGCTGTTGTACTGGTACTCAAGCTGTTGTACTCTTACTTGTGCTGTTATACTCGTAATCATGCTGTTGTACTCGTACTCATGCTGTTGTACTGGTACTCATGCTGTTGTACTGAAACTCATGCTGTTGTACTCTTACTTGTGCTGTTGTACTCATACTCATGCTGTTGTACTTGTACTAAAAGTCTTGTAGAACCATGATACAACTAACTATGTGTGTTGTGTTATCTACTATTACTGTCCGTTTCCTTAGTTTGAAATTATACTAAACTGTATGCCTTAATTTCCTTATGTCTAATTGTCTAATTTCTTATTACATTCCTGCTTATAAAGTAAAAATAAAAAAGAAGCAAAACTCCTCCCTGCTTCACGATTGTTTTTTGATGACTCAGTGTCAGATGATAATAGTGCGGTAATACGGTCACTGAACAACCACCTAAATATTATCAACACTTTCATATCTATTAAACCATTCATAACAGGGCAAGGCGACTCTTCCTTCTAATAACTTGCGAGTTTAAAAATCCTGACAGTAACAAGAGAGAAAATTAAAAAAGAAAAAATAACACTTACTTGATTGCATCAGGGTACAGTTTACAATTTGCTATATTTAGGCTCTGAAGATTTGTTGTTGTAGCAAAAAATTGTTTGACTGCCTTGGGTACATTTATATCCTTCCCTTTCCTGATAAAGAGAAGAAGAAGAAAATAAAATAGAAAAGGAAAAGCCAACCATTATCATACATGACTGAGTTCAGTGTGAAGAACTTCCTCAAAATATCTATGGAAAAGTTTGCTCCATTTCAAAGTTATGAAGGTATTGAAAGTCATATCAGTGGGTTCCCCTTTGTCAATGTGTGACGTTATATCGCCACTGACAGGGGGAATCCCTTATTCTTCCTTCTCTTCAATCTTTCTCTTGTTTCTATCTTCAAGGAGATTGTAAAAAAAACAAGGTGTTGACACTAAAACCACTAACATGCCTAGGTCATGTTTACAAACTTCAGCAATTAAAATCTGAAACGCATCTCTATTAATACAGAATAATAACAATTGTGACGGTGATGGCATATTTCCCATTACTATGGCGATGGCATTATATGAGTAAAGATATAATAAAGGTTAAGGTTTATAATGTCAAAAACTTTCAAAACCTCATCATTTTGTCACTATCTGAATACGAAACTCACTAATCACTCCACATGACACCATTCTAGTGAACTGCGAAACAAGTGTTTTGTCACGATATATGACGTCATATTAACTTACAAACACGTAAGGGAAACGGCAAAGTGATTGCCACGGTGAAACAGTGACACATCGGTCTTGTATTTTGAGACCTTTTTGTGAATTATTTCACACTTAAAGCCAAATTATGCACTAAAGTCCAACACCCACACGAATTTAGGGAAATTATTCTTCGTTCCTAGCAGTTTGACTCCCGACCTTTACAAGTATAATGTTCTCTATTTCTGACGGAATTTGGTCAAACCAGCGATGGAATCACATAGTTTAGGGATAGAACTAAAGCACTGAGCAATAATCAGCCAGATCATCATCACCGCTATCCTTTCAAAAGGACAATATCGCCCTCACTATCGCAAATTTACCATATACCATCGTACACTGATCACTCCTTACTTGTGACTGTAGACGTTTCCAGACACGTTGATATGGGTGAGATTAATGCATCCCCGGAAGAGAGCTGAGAATATGCTGTCCAGTGCAATGCCACACTCTGATAGGTCCAGGTGAGTCAGGTGGTTAGGCTGAGCTAGGAAGTTCAATAAAAGCTGTAAACACAGAAGACAAAATATCCATTAACGGAAAGGAATATTTATATACAGCAAAGTAGTCGCTTACCTCTGATATAAACCAGAGTAAAACACAAATTTTTTGCTTGAGATAACTATTAAAGGTCTCCTTGATGTTTTAAGAAGTTGTTTTGAACACTTTCTTTACTTCAAAAAAGGCACAATCAGCCAGTAGTTAGCCTTAACAAACCTAACAACTATACATGGGTTTGAATGTAATGTTAATGGTCCAAAGTAGGGGTGGGGGGGTAGGGGCAGGAAGTTGCGAGCATTGTTTGGAGTAGGGTTCTAGCATTTAGCAGGAAATTCCCAAACAATTACACAAATTCCACTCTCCTCCCTGTCCAATCCCAACCTCTACCCCTCCTTCTTGCCCGCCCCCCTCCCCCTCGCCTCCCTACTTCCCATCAAAATATTCTTTGTCTAGAAAACACCTACCTCTATATTCCCATCCTTCAGGATATTTCCTGATAAATTAAGCCTCATGAGACTTGTCGGAAAGAAATTGTTTTCTGACAGAGCTTTCCCGAGCGCTGAGACACCTGTGTTTGATGCCAAGAAATAGTAACAAAAACAATTTACATTGGACTCATGGACCATAATGAAAAATAGCAACGAAACAAGCTTAGGAAAATAATATTAACATACAATGCTTTGTCCCATTCTCCTTGTGGAACGTCTAGCTTCAAGACAACTCTTAAGCAGTTGGTCAATAATTTGTATTCATTAACCTACCAGGTAATACCCAACATAAGCTTCTAATTGATCATACTAAAACACCTCCCTCCACCCAGATTTGTTTTGTTTCAACTGATGAATGTTAATGAGTAGTGTTCAACCGATTAACCTAATCGGAATCGGTACGAATATTGCATAATCGGAACATAATCGGAATCGGTAAAAATTACATGGAATACCAGTTATTTCATACCGATTATTCAAAAACATATGGAAGGTGAAAATATCATTATTCAAAAACATATGGAAGTTGAAAATATCAACTGATGTATTAGGTTTGTTCTTTTACTACGAAATATTAAAATAAAGACACCCTCTATACGTCTTTCACAGTGTATACTTTCATCAATTTACGCTGCCAGGGTCGCCGATTTTGCTTCCCTCGTGGTTAGTGACTTCAAATTTCTTGGCACAGTATGCATAGCAGCAATACCAACTTCGCGAATTAACGAATGTGCTTGACAGGGTCGAAAATAAGCGGGAGCGATGTGCTAAAAAGCCCTCCTAAAGCACAATTACGAGTGTGAAAAAGAAATGTAAGAAAATCGCCCTCGTTATATCAGGTGTCTGCGTAAAATTAATTGTGACATGCGTTTGCTTTAGCTAGGAATTGTAGTTGCAGCGCGAATCGCGCAAACAGTTTTCACATCTCGCATCAAATTTGAAGCAGTGCGGTAGGGTCGCGCACAATCCCCGGGAAGTTACCGTGGAAAATTACGGCGTGCACGAAGCAATTTCAGTACCAGCGAAAATAACCTAAAATCCTCACAAATCTCCGACCATGGTAGCCTTACTTCACACTAAGTCAACTGCATGGAAATCTAACCTTGCCATCTGTTTATTCGCTCTAGTTGTGTCGCAAATAAAAAATAAAAATATCCACGGAAACTGCAATCTTCGACCACATGTTAGCCTAACAACCACACTAAGTCAATGAGAAATGTAGCCTAACCATCGGTTTGCAAAAAAAAAAAAAAATGCGTAGCAAACTTTCAATTTGCTGGAAATCGGCATTTGTTTGGAAGGTACTGTAAGTGATATGTCTTATAGAGGGAATGTTATATTTTATATTGGAGTAGTTTCTAGTTGTTATTATTTCTTTACATCAATCTGGTATTACATTTTAGAGTAATTTTAAACAAGTTACGATGGTACAATTTGCTTTTCAGTTTGATTGGCCTAAGCTTACATTTTCTAATTGAACCTGAATAGAGTTAAATAGGTAACGAATAGGTATGTTTAACTTGAAGTTCGTAACATTTCTATTTGTTCATAAACAGTATAATACTGAAAATAAGTAGAAAATAATGTCGGAATGAAGGCAACATGTCATTAAAATTTACACTTTGGTAAAGATTGAAGATGGATGGTTTGTCTGAGATACTTTTTGAGATGGATATTTTGAGTAACTATTCTTAGCCCATTTCAAGCCATTAACAGGTGACATTCACGTCGAGGTGGTTAGGCCATTCGCTTAGCACAGTACTGACTAGGTAGGATGTCATATTTCCGTATTTTGGAAATTTAAAAAAAAAAAACACTTTTTTTTTTCTTTCCGAGAAACTCCAGAGGTAATTTGGTACATACAAAATGATACCTTAGAGCCTTGTATAACAACGAAGCAAAAGGAAACGGGAAAATCACAACAATTATTGTTTCTGTCAAACTTTATTGCCGATTGCGTATATACGGGATATTTTCTCATTTTCAAATAATCGGAATCGGAATCGGTACGATTATGGAAAAAATAATCGGTAATCGGTATTTTCTGTTATGCATAATCGGTTGAACACTATTAATGAGTGAGTAATATTACATAGAAATAATTCATCACAGAGACTAATTTTTATGTCACTATTAAATTCTTGAAAATCTTGAATATTTCCAACTTTTACTTTATTCTATGAACTAGTGGCTTCATACACTATGTTGTTATTAGATTGCAATATCAAATAAAATTTTTAAACATCATCTAATTCACCTAATAGGCTTTTACAATAGCTGATTTTTTTGGGGGGTTTTTTTGTCTCATTCTTTCAAAACCTTAAGCAACTTATTTCATGAGTTTTTATCACCTCATGTAACATGCCTAGAACAATACTGAGACATTTACAAACCAAAGGTTTTTAAGGTAAACACTTTCTTTTTTTGACTTGAGCCATTATGTTTTTTCTTATCATAACGCACCTTCTGCTGTGATGCCCGTGTTGGGTAAGCTGAGTTCCACCAAGCCATTCTGGAGATTGGCTAGGGCAGGGCACAGAAATTTGAGACCTCGGTCATCAAGGTTGTTGTTTGAGAGGTCGATGAGAACCAAAGCTGAGTTGCTGTTTCCCTGAAGAGCCGTCGCTAATTCTTTGCAAAAATCGCTGAGAAACGGAGTAAAAAAAGAGTGCACCTTGTTAAATTGTACTTTAGTTCTTGTTAAATTGTACTTTGGTTACTAACATCACACCGAGGATGAAACAGTCATATCAGTAAGTTTAAAATATCATAGAATTTGCAGCTGGCAGTCTCTCTGACTTTTCTTTGGGTGTAGGGCAAGGGAGAAGGGGATAGGGTGCAGGGGGCAAGGGAGGGGAAAGGGTGGGGGTGTTAGTGGAGATGAGTACTGGGCTGATGTTTCCCTTTCTATAGTATTTAAAATGTACACTGTGATTAGCAACTCATGACAGATAAACATACCTCCCTATTACTGGGTTTTGGGGATATGGGATATGGGGAACGGGGGGAAAGGATATGGGATATGCTATAATTCAGACCATGAGAAAAGATCTCTCTACATAGTGCGAGGGATGAATGCACTTTTAAAAACGTACACCCAGCATTATCTGAGGATCAGCTTGTTTTATTTCATCGAAACTAACTATTAAGTGAACTGCAAATCTGGCATAAAATGTTTAATTGATATTTTCCTATCCTTCCGTCTTATGTAAACGTTTCATATCTTGGCAATGCAACAATAATTACAGAGAAAAAAAATCATTATCACAGGTATGCTGTTTCCTTGTTTATCACGCATGCATGACCCATGATAACTACACAGGTCATGTTTGGAAACATCACAAGATATTGCTTATTCGACAATGTCAATCGGCTTAGAATAGTAAATCACGACAATAGATTTCCTTTGTTACATCAGCAAGGATTAAAGTTCTCATACTATTAATCCACGGGATGAATGGTTACCAGAATAAAGAAGACAAAATTAGCCATGTCCGAATGTGATCAAGGGAGTAGACTCAACCTACAGGCCCTTCTCCTTAATTCCACTCACCCATCCACCCACCCACCCATCCATCCCACCCCCCTCTCCCACCCCCCCATCCATCTGATAATTTATTAGTAAAAACTTTGAATTCCCTTCTAATACAATCTTAGATTCAGTAGGAATTACGAGATGTTTCCAGCCAAATCAAAAGGTATTTGAGGGGTAGATACAATACCTTTTGAATCCAGTGTTGTTAAAGACCACTTGCTCTAACGAGGTTGATCTCTTGACGATGTTGATGACCTCCTTCATGGCCTCGACACCCTGATGGCCAGGAAAGAAAAAAAATGACAAATATATGATCAATAATATTCATACGATAGTGTGATCGACCATGTCATGAATTACTGATTGTAAACAAAGATCAAAAAATGAAATGATCATAATAATGAAATTATCACTTAAGAATGGGAAGATGATAAAATCCAATGAAAATGTCAGAAATAAACAAAGCAAACTTTAAACTACATGGAAGATCATGAATGTTTCTTTGAGAAAACGAAAAAAGACATTTTTAGAAACAAGAAAACTAATGTTATCTCTCCGTTGTTACTACTATGTTACACATACACCATTATTGCTCGAAATACTCGGACAATGGGCTTTTAAATCCTCCCCCCCCCATCCCTCGCTCCCAGTATGAATATCTTCGGTATTTTCTTTTTCTTCAGAAATCTCACTTGCACCGAATTGTGCAAAGCAGACCAGACTTAATCTGCATGATAATAGCCTTTAAAGAATAATTAACCAACACAGTAGTAACAGAGATAGGGTAAACAGAAAGCTGACAAGCATCTAAAAATGGCAGCTG
Source organism: Apostichopus japonicus (assembly GCF_037975245.1). NCBI lineage: Eukaryota > Metazoa > Echinodermata > Holothuroidea > Aspidochirotida > Stichopodidae > Apostichopus > Apostichopus japonicus. Next base: position 16,718,713 of record NC_092563.1, on the reverse strand, counting down.
AAGATTGAATTTACGATGTATGTTCGGTGCGGTCTCAATTTTGTTCCTGTTAGGCTTAATATGTCTGTAGGACTCTTGCTATGCAGTCAATCGACACTATGAGCTGTTTTGAAAAACACTCGAACCTTATCTCTCTAGGCTCGACTCTTAAAAGCACTATTATAGTATTAAATATTGAGGTAACTCTCAAAACAACATCTTGACCTGTTAAGTTTGTATTTTCATTCTGATAGATTTCGTCTGTGAATTAATATACTCACCGGGATTGATATTGCTATTAATTATATCTAGCTGATTAGGAAGCAATTAATTTGCTTAACAGAGCATACTCCAAATGAAGTTTCTCTCTTTTGTTTAGGATCAAACATTAAAAGACCACAAAACTGCAATTCAATGAAAAATGCTTCACAATGAACTCAGAGATGAACTATTTGCATTCGTCCAGGTCTCAATGCTCTTCATGAATATGTATGGAAAAAATGTATTAATGTATTGTCCTTCTCTGAGCTAATTTGAAATGATTCATAACCCCCCCCCCCCCCCATTTCTTTGGTAGAATCTTTGTGTACAAAAGTACAGATCCCTATACAACCAATCTGAGAGGGGGGTTAGATGTTTATATAGCGATAAAGGTCAATTTAAGCTTATTTATATTGATCAATTATAGGTCAAACAAAAAGGGTAAGGAAAGGTCGTGAGTTCTTCAAAATATGCTGAAGAAACTGTCATTTTCAGTCATTTTCTTTTGGTTTTTAATTTTCAACGATATATTTACTGTATGCACCATTCATAACAGATTTCCTGAATGAGACACCTAACTGTAACCACAACACTCATGTCCAGGAAATAAATTTAGATTGTTCATCATCATAGCCTGCAGAAAACTGTAATCTTTTAAAACTTCTAAAAAAAAAATGTAGAAACAACAAAAGCTGGATCCAGAACCTGGTGACCTGAGCCCACTAGAAGGATGATGGACTGAAAAAAATTAACTTTCCAAATGAGAAAACCATAAAAAGAAAAAAAATGTGGAACTATTGATTAAAAGTGCACAATAAAAAAATTTAAGTTGACAATTTACACTGCTATACCTCGGATAATCAGAATGCATATCTTGTGAGGTGACAGAAAAGAGAAGGAAGGGGCAATGAGGAGGGGCAGGGGTAGGGAAAGGGAAAGCAAGATGGGGGATGAGAGAAGAAGATGGGTTTAAATGATGCGTATTTAATTTCCCTTACCGTCAACTCCCATGACATTCACTCACTGTTTTACTTTATACCGAAGTGCGTGACAAATTTAAATAGTGCAAGAAGTCAAAATTATTACACATCTACCGTATATGTATTGATATGAAGTTATAGACCTCAGAGAATTGTAGAAAACGAGGAACTACCAGATAAAAAGATGTGGTGATGAAATCTATACATGGAGATAGATTTGAGTGATAAATCCGCCGAATTGAAGTTGACATTCAACGAATCTATGAAAAGATGACGATGGTGAAAAGGGTGTGTGGCATTGATTGAGGCACCAAGATTTAAGAAATAATAGCACTTTTATACCAGATTCAGGACCCGTGTAACACTGGCCAATGAGCCTGCTGCCTGATTCGAAGGAAAGAAAAACAAAAGTGATAACAATATACGTATCTATCCTACATTTACAGATATATCTATATGTCTACACAAACACAGTTTTTATGACACATTACTGGATTATTGTTTTTTCCTTTCGTTTATACCATTCACTTAGACTAGAGCAATGTTTTAGATTTCGAATACTCATATAGACTCATTGAATGGACCTGCAGGGATTTCATTAAGTCACAGCTGTGTTACCTTTCCTACAACGGTATATACCAGGGTTGTCCAACCTACGGCCCGCAGGTCACAGTCCGGCCCGCCGCAGGGTTGCGTCCGGCCCGCCAGAGATGCTCTACAGTGCGAAATTTTAGTGAGCAGATTTACAGATAACAATTTGAAGCTATATAATCAATCATTCGAACCTTCTGGGTCCAAAAAACTGCATACAGGTCAGTTTGTGTGACACTCTCTTAGCGGAGGGGGGGGGGGGCGGCTGGACTTTATTCATCCGTTTTATCAGGAAGGAAAGTTAAATAAGTGCACTCCGCGCGCAGTGCTCACATTTTTGTTGCTTTGGGCTTCGGGCAAAAAATCGAGCGTAGGGTTCATGCGGCCCCCTCCTTCATCATAATCATTCCATGTGGCCCTCCTCTGCAAAAGGTTGGACAGCCCTGGTATATACAGTATGTGCATAAATCAACTTTCGATGTTTTTTTTCTTGTTCCCTTTCATACCTTGAACATTATAATGTGCAAATTCGCAAACTTTTAAGCCCTATGACCTACTGTAGCACTCTGCCTTGAGGACTAAGCCACAAACCACCAGCCCCCCCCTCCCTCCCCTACCCCCATACTTCAAAAATCATGACCAGAACACATGAAAGCTTGTCTGAGGTATGGACTGAAGCTATCTCTGTTGATGCAGCAGTTTATACATACCAGTATCGATAATTATTTTGGAAATCTAACAGAATCTTGCATTATCCACCCGAAAAAACTTTTCAGCCGCCCATATTTTGACAATCGCACCTCATATATTCTGCAGACCATCAAACTATCTTATATTGATTTGCTTGGTGAAAACTGGATACTTTTCATTCCTTATATCATTCCATGACAACCTTTATCCTTTTCAATGCATTCTCTGCATGTATGGGTGCCAGAGAAGGGTTAAATGAATTTTCCCTCTGTCTGTTTTAGTACTATTTTTCTTTCTTAATATTTATGAAAGGTTTAATACAGTAATCATGGCAATATACCAGACAATTGTTGCTCCAAGTGAACTTTTTTCTTGGATATTTTTATGATATATAATTTTGCAATTCATACAGCAAATCTTAGTGCCAACGACACACTTAATATTCTGTATTTCACTGAACTACTCAGTTTAGTAATAACTAATAAGTTTCCGCTGCTGTTAAAATTGACTATGGACGTACGTGCTGAAAGTACTGCAATGTAAAACTATATGCGAATGCAAGTACAAGTGTAACAGGCCATAAATAGAGTAAGCAGTCTGTTTCTATTTCACGATGAACTTGTCATTCAGTTTAGATAATCGTTTTTTCCCTGCAATCTAAAGCACACTCTAAAAAGCCAAGTGGATACAAATACATACAGTATATCTATTTCCTTTTTCTAACAAGAGGTGAAATGTAAATGGAGCCTGCGAAAGTGAAAGAGCCGATTTTAGCCACTTTCATGAGTATTAGAAAGATTATATACATATATATATATATATACAGCACCAACATCAGTATTTTCCGTGTGTAGTGTTTCCAACCTATTCAACAAATTATAGACGACTAATATATAACCAGAAAACCTGTAAATGGTCGCAGGGTCTCTATTTTACTCTCTCTGTCTCCCTTCTTTTTCTTTTCTCTTTCCCAAATGTTTTTAAATTATATCAGGTCGGGCTATTTTAGGTGACTAATTTTAATTTTCATTGTAAGATCTAACTCATATATTTTAATTTCATTCACTCTCATCATTCTCCAGAATTGGTTTTTTTATTTGGAGATGTTTCTCTTCAGTTATTCCATATCTCATGCAGCTTAGTGATGACTCCACACCCCTTGAGCCATCAAGCAAATTTCCAAATATATCTATCCCTTATCGACTCGTCGCAAACATAACGTACTGCATTCACTTTGGTCTGAAACTGACAGTATTAATTTTGTCGACAGGGATATAGAGTATAACATCATGTCCCCGGTTCGAGTCACTCCCAGATTAATGTATGTCGTCCGGTTACAGAGTTGTTGACAATTAACAATTCATAATCATGGACGTTAAATATGAATGTTAGAGACTGACTTCGGTCAGCTTGCGGCTTTGATAAGCCAATGAGGCTTCTTCGCGAGTTCCTGCTTGCAGGAGGATCTAATATACATACATACATATATGTTTAACATCACACTTACGTATCAACTTATTTTAAACAAAATGATCGTAGGCTTACAACCTTTTAAAATGGGGAGAAAAACTATACATTTCAAGTTAATTGTGCAAATAATAATATGGTGATATGTTAATTACTGCTAATAATTTCCAACTTGTAAAAAAAAAATTTAAACTACTGTAAATGTAATTATAAATAAAATTTTATTTGTGCAAATAAGGTATCTGGCAACTCCCAAATGTGTAAGTACCATGTGAAATGCAGTAACTACTGCACCACTGTGCGATACTACCAGTGCAAATACTGTATGGCATATTCTACAGAGTGCTGTAGCCTCCTTATCTAGATATTAGTTCAGTGCTTATTGTAGTCACATGACATCAAGTGCAGTAACAAATGAAAATGGTTTTATGATGTTAGCAACCAGTAACAAAAAACTGTTCCAAATTCAGCAATACAAGTAATTCTTATGATAATTTTGCACCGAATAGTCGACCACTGGGGGGGCATTATCACTACAAAATATTAATCTTCTAAAATATATTTTGGAAGTCTTAAGAACATCTACTTACAGCTAGTGGTTAAGTTGGAAACCATTTTAAGTCATTAATTTTTTTTTTTACTACTGTTATAATTCCACTGTTTTGAAATGAAAGTTGATCAAGTTGAGTTAATGAACCGTTATGGTGTTTAAGTAATGAAATACTTCAACAAAGGTTTCAAAATCAACTCCCCAAGAAATACTTATAGTTTCTATAAACGTCACTCCCTTTTCTTTCGTGGAAAAACCTGTAATAACAGGAAAACACGAACAAATTGCCAGTCATCATTATTACAACTTTTATGATGTTCACCTAGATTAAATATCAATTCATTATCCAAACTATTTGAAAGAATGCTCTGAATTTCCTTCCAAAAGCACACAAAGTTTATTATTTCATTTATTTTCACTAGATGTACCAAATGTACCTACCTATTGTGTTTACTAGAAATTATACCCATTAGTCTGCCTCAACCAGAAATACTTTAGCAGTCCTATTCATATGGAATAGTACCCATTGTTATCACACAATGAATTCCTATCACTTGTTTCTACCGTAATCATCATTGTTTTCACAAACAGGATATCTTTACCGAGTTTTCATCAGAAATACCTTCCGTGAAGAATGACCTGCCAAATAATAGATTTATTTTCCTTCAGACTATAACTATAAGATTTCGCGGGGGGAGGAGAAGGGTTATCATTATGAATACACAAATGTGGTCTCTTGAGCAAATCAAGAGCCCCCAAATAATGGGGTTGGAATAAATAAATTTATGAGAGCAAAGACATGACGATTCAAAAATGTGGAATTCATATCATTGAGTGTTCTCAGGAATTCAAATGGTCTTTTCATTGAAAACTTTCATACAAAATAATGCAGATTTTATCCCTGAGCATCAGAGGACACAGTTACAAAAAAAATATTTGTGACCTGTGTCTGATTAAGACAAAGAGTCTATACATCTTGTTAACGGGATATTCCAGTGGCAGTAGTTGAACGCTTACATAAAAATTGGTTGCAACTTTACGTACAAAACCATGGCCTCTTAGTAAGTTTGTGTGGCTTAGGATATGATTGTTTCTAACTACAGTTACATATTTTGTGAAATGTATATGGCGATGAGGAGAGTGTCAGTACGTCTTTGTGGCAATATTGGACTAAAAGATTGCACTTTGATGAAATTCTAAATTTGACAGCTAAAATGCTAACCTTTTATTCAACTGGATCAAATAAATATCAAGATTATCATTGAGGATGATTGTATATCTGCCATGATGATAACATGTGTAAAAGTAATTGGGCCTACAGTTTTTGTTTTATTTTCATTATGATGATAACATATATAAACACACTATATTATTATGACACACAAGTTTAGTAACCGTATAAACTGGGATTAGCCAATCAAAATGATGTGTTACATTGAAATCAACCATATCTTTAATAATTAATCAAATCAAAATTTAACTATAATTAGTTATAAATCAGTTTGATCATTTTCACTTCTTTAATAATTAATCAAATCAAAATTTAACTATAATTAGTAATAAATCAGTTTGATCATTTTCACTTCTGTCATGATCTGAAATTCTGAATGTGCTCAATTTTCTTTTCATTGTTAATGGTTCCTGTTAATATCAACTCTTCCACCGTGTGCATTATACAAATAAGACGTTTACCGAAATTGATGGTATTGCCAGATGCTTAAAGGAGGCAAATGCAAAAGAAACGAAAAGGGGTAAAAACATAATTTTAAGATGCAAAAAGTTGAAAATAATTCATGGAGTGAAAATTCCCCGATATGACTGATGTAAGAATGAAAGGGCAAGTGTTGCTCTCACAAATACAGTTGTAACATATCAAAAATCATGTCACAGTTTTCAAGAGCTGGATGAAGCTGATGCCCACAATAACAGGTCAAAAGAAAACAAAAAGGGTAAAAGTTCAAATAAAGATCACCTATGAGCGGCCTCTAAGAAACATCATACTGTAATATAATCATTAAAAATATTTTCCCTTCAAAGGAAAATTTTAATTTTGTTGAAATACATATATGAAAACACCTCAATTTTCAGCACTGTGAATAAACACAATACATATCAGAACCTTCTTTTTTTGTCGAACATGTATACCATTCTGACAATTTTTAAAGATGCTAACATCTGAGGGTAAGTTCTGTACGGTAGACCGTTAAAACATGAGTAGATATAGATGCATATGTATGGATTCATGTCCCATCTTAAGAGAGCAAGTTACCATATTGATTGCACTATTGCTGTATGTGTGACACACATACGAAATGACTATGTATACTCGAAACTGACGTTTGATGTTTCTGAGACTTGATTCCTGAGGCTGTGAGGCATTCTAATGCTTGTAATTACTCCATCACTACCTCTTAACAGGAATTTTATTTAAAGCAAACATGCATCATAACAGCCAGTATGGAAAATTGTTCCTTAACGGCTATTGCTACAACCTGTGGCAGTCTCTCTCTCAATCAGTTAAATCTGCTAAGTCTCTCTTAGAAGTCATTTCAAAGTAAACTCAAGGATGAACTTCTCCACGATAACCTGTAAGCAAGTTGACTTTTGTTCTTTGACTCATCACATTCTATTTTGAAGTCTTTACTTTCCTGTTTCCTTCTCTCTTCTCTCTCTGCCCTCTGTCCTATTTATTGTCTTCTTATGTCCCTCTGTCTAGTCCTTATTGAACTTTGAACTTTGAACTGTGTATTTTTTTTTTGTATTTGCGTATTTGCGTATTTTGGTAGTTTGGTATTTTGTTTTTTGTTTCTTCTTGGTCACTAGCCACGATGACTGTTGTCTCTGTTTTTCATTTATGTTCAGTTCCAACCGTTTTGCTATATTTTATAATTTAACATATGAGAAATATGAATTGAAAATTGAAAAAAAAAAATATGAAAATTGAAATTGATGATGTTGTTGTTTTGCAGTCTAAGAATCATATCATGCCATGTGTACTATTCTATCAAGTCATTCCAAGAAACCACTACAGGAAATATGCAATCATGCCATGACAAACTTAATTATAATAAAATAGGTTTTAAACACCTTTTCTTGTAATGGTAACCACATGAAAGAGATTTACATCACAAACTGCAACTACAAAACACATTCTACAAGTTGAATTTCATTTCAGTCTCCTGGACTTTATTTAAAAAGTTGAGGATGAAATCTACTCTAAAGTGGAAAGAAAAATAGCCATGAATGATGGTTCATCATGTTTTCCACCTATTCCTTTTTCTTTCTTTTGACCAACCAAAAAAGAAAAAGTGCAGTAAACATGCAGTTAAACTTCCTCACCACTGTATCAAGGTTTTGCCAAATTTTCTGACAGAAAAGATGTAAAAGCTCATTAAATGCACCAAAAACAAAATTGAGAATAATTAGCGACGCTTTCATTCCCAACCTTTAAAACAGAAAAGTGGATTGTTATAACAAATGCTCAATAGATTAAAATTGCTTCCTACATAAAATTTAAAGTTAACACTGCCTTGACTCGTGACACTTCACACCAAACCTGTAGATTAATATCGTTAATGGGTTCAAACCATCTCGCTTCGAAGTGAGTGTCCTCCCTTTGACATCCATTCCTGGTACTGTAATCCAAACCAGCACTTACGTCCCTATGTTACGAACAAGAGCGCACATACCCCTACCCATTTGAAGACAAATACTGGGGGGGAGAGAAAGGGGAGGTACCACTTTCACCATCACAAACAAACAAGAACCACAAGTTTCACTCTTTTGAAAGATCTTCCATGAATTGGAATCTCCAGCAAAGTCCTACCATCGACAGAGGAGCCCTGTATTAAATACCGGTCCTATCTAGTTTCTGCAACATTTGGCAAGCTGCAATCTTTGAAATCACTGAGAATTCCTTTGTGGAGACCCTGACATACAAACATTTACACAAACTACCTGCATATTCATTCCCTAATGCAAACATAGTGTCACATATTTATTCCAGCTAAAATACGGCTCGCACCACTCATTATTTTCTAGTACACATATTAGCAACAAATTTTGTAGGTCACCATTCGTTTGGGGACTCTACACACGAACTGTTCGTCAGCCAATCAGAATGCTTCTTTCAACGTATTTGAAATCTGCTGTTCATAGTTGATCACTGGTGGTGTCTTATTTCGTTTGTACTTATTGAAGACGAGATCTTTTGTATTACATATTTAAACAACTAGTACAATGATTGAGATAAACAAAATCTTTGGAGCTTGTGTAATAAAGCATAGATCACAGGCATAACAGCGCCCTCGGTAAGAAACATTGAAGATCCCCATTCAGAATGGTTTCCAAAGAGTCATGGACTGTTTCTCTTACCTTAACCTGCCCCTACCAAAGGAATTTATGCATTAATATCCTGTTCATCAACTCCTATAATGGCCTTTGCCAATATTCATGTGTATTTTTTTATAGCACTTGATCTTTATAATGCAATTGAACATAATTCGACCTCATAAAGCCAGTTCAACTTGTAGTCAAATATGGTTATACGATGTTGTGAACAGTTTCAAAACTTTGATTTGATTATTTAAAGGCAGACAGCTGAGCAAAAATGGTATTAACAAACTTAGAATCCATCTCAATATGCTAACAATTAACACTTGACCCCAAACTACATTTTTTGCAATTATTCACACGCAATGTCCTTAGAATTTATCTGGTACATATTATGACTACTACAAGGAAATCCTAAATGTGTGAAAAAAGGTCTCTGAGCAAATATGATCATTGTCTGGGTAATTAGCCTTGGCCTTAAAGCATCTTGCTGTGTGTTAGCATAAATACGGTACAACAGAGGTGGGCACAAAGTTGATCTGGTTTGCGAATTAGTTGAAATTTGTTTACCCCAATCCATGTGCCGTAACACTTTAGGATCTACCCATTTCCTGGGACGAAAAATGGACACATGACCTATCCATCCGGGCAAATGTTGTCCATCTGTTATTAAAGTTGAAATATCCTATCACAAGTAGAAGTACCTCAAACTATACATAATTCATTTCTTCACATGCTATCTAAGCTAAATTTCCCACCAGCCACATAATAAAGACAGGGTCCTGAAAGCATTCTCGCTGGCCGCACAATATTCGTACACATGCAGCCCACCCATGCACACCAAGACTGTATAATGTCTCCTGTTACAGTCCAAACACTCTTACAAGAAATGAATTAATATATAATTACTTTTTATTGCAATAGATTCTTCACAATAGATTATTCAAACCTCAAGAAAGTCTTTCTTTTTGGTTTTTTAGAAAAATCATGAGTTTTAGAGTATATTGTAAAAGCGTACAAAACTTTCATAGCATATTTACATACTGTACCTTACTGTACGCTTTGCAATAATGAGACTTGGATTGATTGGCAGACATAAATGACCGGTAATTAATTCTTGTAAACACAAATTTCTAAAAACATCTACTACGGATGTGTCTGTGTGTGCAGGGTAGGCGAAAAACGTTTTGCTTTCATATGGCATTAAAAATTCTACATTTCAAAACATGTTTGCTTCCAATTTTAGATATAACATGCTTTGAACTAAAAGTAGAATCTAAGAGCCAGTTAAAGTAAAGTATATGCACCAATGTAGTAGGATGCTTCATAATCACTTAAGAGGCTAATCACTAGTAAGAGTAATTACCACACTGATGCATCTCAAATAGGTAAATGATCTCTTTAACAGTCAATGTGACACACGATGCTAATGATTATTAATTGAATGAATCCTGTGGAAATAGGTCATAATATGGTTTCAGGTTCAGAAACCTTCTGACATTCATTACCAAAACATGACAGAGGCACTGACATTGAAAAACTAAGTCAGTGCGTCTTAAATGCCACAACGTATGTAAACTCACTATGTCACTATTGTTGTTTAATGTTAAAGCTTTTCGTAGAATGTGGTCCAATTGCCAAAATGATTGCAACGATGCAGCTCCTTAACTTGACTATAGTCCGATTAAATGGACTCAAAAAGTCAGAAAATGTTGGAAATTTCCTGACTGTGTAATAGTTAGACTTAATTAGTTTTAATTAATGTTATGAACAAATGAAACATTGGGCAATTGATAGAGGCAAAAATTAGCTTCTTCAAACTCACTTTCGTCAAGAAAAAAAATAAAACATCAGGGTGTCTTAGATCAATTGTACGGTAATCTTATTTTGAGAATTTCTCGTTAAAATTTGGTAAAATTATACCAAATAAAAAAAGTTTCAAATCGTCAAATCTCTGAATAATATTTCTTTTTAATTAGATTTTTATATTAGATTTTCATTTTCAAAATCTCCTCTATCATGTAAGTCTTTGTTGATGATTGAGTTCGACACCATCCTTTAACGCTATCATGCAATGATACTTTTGGATACGGAAATGAAAAGCAATACAGCTCTTAATTTGTGAACTAGACTACGAGTGAATGAGAGTGTGCTCTGTATTACTTATGGATGAATTATAAACCTGATATGCATCATCCAACCCATGTTAAAAGCATCATTAACTAGTTATTAATTAGCTATTCTTTTCTCCCTCGAAACAATAGTGCCCCTGAAGTAGTCACGACTGAACATTGTTTTAAAACTGCGTTAAATCAAAAGGTGGCGACATTGCTTCCGTCCCTACATATAATCAGCAATTTCCTCACACCATGAAACCTCTGTTCATTGTTTTTTTCTTGTTGTGTGTTTTTTTGTTTCCCCTGCTTCGCCGGATGGTTTTGAAACTATTGGAGATGAATGCTCTTGTGAAACAACACTCACGTAAAGATCCATAATTACATTGTATAAGTTTTCTAGTTGTGTGGTTGTTAAGTTAACTAGCAACTACAATGTCTTATGAATGCTTTGTTTTTCTTTCCTTTCTTTGTCTTAAAATTACGATGAAATAGGAATTAAAATTAAACTTAAAACAAACGGAAACAGGAACCGATTCAACATGAAGAGTACTTCCTGTCGATATGTGCTTTGACATGATGGTGCATTCTCAACAACTTCAACTACCAACAATGATCAAATTCTACCATTTTACGTTAATTTTGCCGTGAAATCGATCAATCGGCTGATCGATAAAAATATTCATCCATCTATCAACTGATAAAAACAGTCAATAAAGCAATCAATCAATCCATCAAATCGTGCCACGGCAGCCGTATTAAACTACATTCTGTGCAATGAAATAAAAATTATTTTGCTACATTTTTTTTATCTTTACTAACCAGATTTTCCACTCAATGATGCAGGATATTACAAATGCTACTTCCTTGTGCCTTTATGAAGTTTGTATGCCTTTGCACGAAGGTACATGTGAGGAGAATGCTTTAATTTCAAAATATCCAATATGCAGTATTGTGAAGACAAATGTCAACATTTATTCTGAGAGTGAATGATTCATAGCTGGAACATGCAGAGGTCAACTATATATGCAAGATCTTACACACCTGCGGTAGGTTTATTGTGTTGCTACGGTTTCCCTTTCCTCGACACTTTAAAAATCAAAACGGAAATCAAATACAAATGATACAATGTATTAACCCACTGAATATCACAGGTGAAGTTTTAAGTCATGTACTTGATATCCAATGACAAATACTTCATACTATAAGAAAAAAACAAATATCATGTCCACAATATCACCAAATTTGAGTTGCAAGTATATCACAAACGGATGTGTAAGAATCTCTGCTTACGTCTTCAGAGGGTGGCCGGGGGATGGTTGAACCCACAGGACCAGCACACTGAGATGCCAGGTAACACTGATATAAACAATTGTTTTCTGATGGGATCAGGTAATATCACCTCCAAATGATTTTTTTTTTTATGTTAATATTTTTCCATCTGACATAAAATTAACATTATCTAAAGACTGCAGTTTTCTATTTTTTCTCCACAAAATTTCTCACATTTATGCAAATTATTCACTTGAAAGTAATTGTTTCCTTTAAATTAACGAAACAGCTTTGTTACATACCAATCGGATGTCCTTGACGGTGACCTTCTTAAACCAAGTGTTGTACATCAGAGACGAAAGAATCGGCACTAGATCTCTGCAAGGTTAGAAAAAGAAAATAAAGAAGTATCAAAAAAATGTTATTAACGAGCCTAGTAAATTGAGTGACTATTGTTAAGACTGTATGTACTCAATTACCTATTTTAACAAGTGCTGAGATTGGGAGGAGACAGGTAAGCAAGCAAATAATGCTCGGATACTCCCATATTTGAAAGCTTTTAGGCAAAATTTAGTTTATATCGACACCTCTGAACGTACTCAATTGAACTTGAGATGGAGTCTATTTTATGTTTATTGGAACAAACAAAACCAAAAAAGAATAAAACAAACATACGAGGGCATATTATTCTCAAGTACAGTAGCAGGTTCATGCTTGTTTTCCCTATTCATTTTTCACTTTATTAAACTCGTTTATAGCAAGCACCTTAGTATTTAATATGTCATGGTCTCTTTATAGTGAAACTGGGTGGAGGCTATCTAGTTTGCCGTTTCAGCAACTGTAAATATCAGATTTTTCCTTTCTACAATTTGGAAGATCATCTAAGATGGAGAGATTGTATATTTCTCCCAGGTGAAGAAAAGCCCTCCCTACTTTAGCCAGGCAGTTAGGGCTTGAACCCACAACTTCCAAGATGTTAGGTTTCATCACTTCTAATGCACACCATAGTTATATGCATATGTCTTTCTATGAAGTGTCTGCCATTAAAATTTAAAAACATCATAAAGTGATTTTCCTCCTCATTTCTGGATTGACTGCCAAGCACCTTTAACTTTTGAATTCACAATGAACCGGTTTCATTTTCAATTTTACGTTTTCAATTAACCGGTGCTATGGACGAGTGGATAAATACGATGGCATTTGAAGCAATGAGGCTTAGCAATCGGGAGGTTCCGGGTTCGATACCCAGCCGGGTCATAGTAAGTTGGGTTTTTCATCCAAGAGCAATACACGGTTTTCCCATATGTAATAACTTCAAAGCGATTTCAAATTTGAGTTAAAAAATTGAATTGGAAGCCACCCGACGTGTAAGTTGTAATCCATAAGCCCTTGCGGGTTTCTCCCACATTTGTGGTCGCTTAAGCGCCGTAAAAATAACTGCTAATTATATATTTATTTATTTTATTAATCAAGTCATTTTAAATCCGTTCCAAATAGATCTGAGAGAGTCCCATTGCACAGTTACTGCAATAACATGCATGTATATCATATAAACAACTGCATATCAATTTATGCAGACAGTATGCATAAGATCAAAGCCAACTGTACCCTCTGCATCTCAGTGGCATAAGTCACGCTCTGGTTTACAACCAGGCAATAACTTTGCTACTCCGTCAGCGAAATCCCGTTGTAACAGACTTTACACCCTCCGGCTCCTCCAATCTATCGGATATACGGTAAATTGCCCACTTCAAAGACCCCCAACTGATCCCATCCATAGTATAGTATATATAATATAAACAGTTGAAGTGTTTTGCATGAATACACACCTGCAGTGCTTGCATTGTGATGTCAGCATAGCAGAAATCTAACGGTAGTATTTAATGATTCATCTGTCATATATTAATAATTATGACATGGTCTTTTGTCTTTATTTCCATAATGATTGTCACACATCATACAAAAATTATGATTCTTTCAAGATTCTACAAGTTCATTGCTTTGATGTGTATCTTCAACCAACTTAAAAGGCAAGCGATATCGGTGCTAAATCTGCTAGAAAAATGGATTCTCAGCAGACGTCCCATGAGCGAAATCCGGCCCGATTGAAAAATTTCAATCCATGCCCCTCAATGTACAATATTTTCTATTTTCTTCCGCAAAATTGAAAGCATATATCTGCTATATTAGAACCATGTGCAATATATATATTTAACTATCACAAGTTTTATGAACTTGTTAAAATTTAACCCTGATTAACTGTTGACACAAGATTGCTGTTAAAATTTGTAAACGTTTCAAAATCCCTCCCCCTTCAGCTTCAATGGCTATTAAACTTGACAGTACAGTTGGCCATACGTACTAACCAAAACAGGTCTTACAAATTCAAAGTATAAATTGGAGTACCTTGTTTCAGTTTCGTCACTGGTTGAAATTCACTCCAAACTGTGGCCATTTAGAGTTGGCGTGATATTTCACACGCCTCGCAATCTAAACTAGGAACTGAGTGTACTAGTTCCTGCTCTAAACCCCAAAATGTTGATCTTTTATTTTATAGGCCATTAAAACTGTATTAACAGTAAAAAACAGTCGAACAATTTCACAGTTTGGGGAACAGTTTCAGGGTTTGATTATATTAAAGCAACTAGTGCTCGTGACAAAAGAGCACAAGTTACTGTATGTACAGTACTGTATGTTAGAAAACTATTGAAATTAAACTAACAAAACACGGTCTTGTTCTATCTCTAAAACTGAACTCTCATTTGAAGTACACTTTAACTTTGAACACTTGCCAGTTTACCTCTGAAGACTATCCTGCAAGGATCAAATACGAATACAAATAAATTCAGACTAAAAAATGGGTGTTATTAAAATAACAAATTGGGAAGAGAGCAAAAGTTAGTGTTTTTAATGTTTCAATTTAAACACGGCATAATTTGTGGAAATTTGACAAACTACCCTCTTGGAAGTTTATGCTCTCCACTAATTGCCCTTCACATTGAGAATGACTCGACTAGACAAGGGGCTTATTCTGCTTAACCCTTCCTCAAATGCGTTGAACTCTTTAGATCAAAGACCTATTGACTCCATTATTAGACAAGCTAGTTCTATTTTAGGGTGGGCTCATCATACCAACATTATCTTGAGGCTGAGCTTAACACTGTTCTAGATGATAACAACCACCCCCCTATATGTAGATCTTAAAGGGGGTGAAGACTCGCGCAAAAAGAAACGGTTAATGCCGGTAATCTGACCTAGTTTCGAATGAGGTGTAACAGAAGTTTTAGACACCACCATCGATCCCAGAAAATACGCACACAGCTTGCTACCTTCGGTAATTAGACACTAGTGTACAGTCAGTAAATACAGCTGCGGTCAATACCCACAGCACAGTGTTCAGACGATACAGCGATGGACACCTCAGGTCCAGCTAAACATAACAAGGTATCACGTTTCATTACTGTCTGCATTTTGTAGCGGCAAGCAGAAAACTTCACTTGCAAGCAACGGAAAGTTAACTTTTTCAGAGGGCGGCACGCGGTTTGGGGCGAGTCTTCAATGCCTTTAATAGTGCAATAACCCCTCATAGTGGACTGATGAGATCACCTCATGCTGCTACAAACCAACACAAATCATTGTTTATCTCTCACTTTATAAAGATCTATTTAACCGTTTCTATTTCACTTTTCGATTTTAACTTCTTTGTCTCTTACATTGTCTTATCCTGCTTGTCCAATTTGTATATAACTTTGTTTCATGCAATTTTTTTATGTATTTACATTTTTAATGCGAGCATGTAATTGCCCTTTTGGGATATAATAAGGTTGAACTTGAACTTGTGATTTAAACATTCAGTACTTAACCATTGGCAATGAAATGTGAATTGTTTTATTGACTATTTCGGTTTCACATATGATATGATCAAATATGCACCACTCGAGATTAAAATAAATACACTTAGCAGGTCGGGATGTTGATACAACTATTAATGACTAGAAGGGTTAATGTTTCACCAGAAATCTGGGTGTGCCATAGGTTGTATTTAGAATGAAAGTCAATGAGTAAAAAAAAACACAGCTGTACGGTTACAAGCATTACAAGCATTATTATGTTCACTCTGAAGTCACTTCAGTTCAAACTATGGCCATGTGCCACCCACTATTAATTGTTCAGTAAACTCCTTTACCCAATGAAAATGTGTACAAAGCTTTCAGTTTTCAAGATGGTGAAAATCTCTTACACAATTTGTGTGGACGGACATGAGTTAAAAAAAAAGATACACACAGTACATGTCTAAAACTTGAAGTCAAATTGAACACTGTCTGTCTACGTCCACTATTTTATCAAATAAGCCACTTTTTGGTCGGCTTCTGAAAACACGACATAATTTACGCCCTTCTGCATTCGTAAATTTGGAAGCAGAGATTCTGTAGAATGATATTAACTTCTATAAGAAAGAAGAATGAAGAATTAATAAATAGATTAATTCTCTGAGATCTATGAAGCCATGAAGATTCAAGATGACCAGCTGGTTTCCAAGTTGGTTTCATGAACAGGTTAGTCTCTTATCTTCCAGGAGGAGGGCCATAAGGGGTGCAGTAGTTTTGTTTCATGTCGTTTATTTGTTTGTCTACAACATTAAATAGTGCAAGTGCACAAAAATAATATGAACAGCAATGAAGTACAGGAAAGTAAAATGAAAAACCCAGAGGGGCTTTTCGAAAAGTTTCATTCCCGAAAAGCTGCAAAAAATGTCAATAATACTCACTTTGCTTCTAGATGGTCAAAATCGTTGAGGCAGAGTTCGGTAGAATCTTGAGATAAGTAAATCGTATCAATGTCCTGATAGAATAAAGTAGAATGATTCATCAAATGAAGTAAAGGGTGACAAAAAGAAAAACAATAAAATGTATAAAGGTTAACAAAAAATATCATGGCAGGTAGTCGACATATTCCAACGATGAGAATGAATGACACTGCCTGAAAGGGTAACTTGTTATCTTGTCAAATTAAGCTCTCCCTCTCCATTTCTTTCCTTCCACCATACTTTCCCTTGCCCCTCCCTTACTCCTCTGCCCCTCCCCTTCCAGAGAGGCTTGACAGTACATACTATCCATTTATTCATATCATTCTTCTTGCACAATCTCTCACCTTCCTCCATACTTTCACTTGTCCCTTCCTTACTCCTCTGCCCCTCCCCTTCCAGAGAGGCTTGACAGTACATACTATCCATTTATTCATTTCATTCTTCTTGCACAATCTCTCACCTTCCTCCTCCATACTTTCCCTTGCCCCTCCCATACTCCTCTGCCCCTCCCCTTCCAGAGAGGCTTGACAGTACATACTATCCGTTTATTCATTTCATTCTTCTTGCACAATCTCTCACCTTCCTCCATACTTTCCCTTGCCCCTCCCTTACTCCTCTGCCCCTCCCCTTCCAGAGAGGTTTGACAGTACATACTATCCATTTATTCATTTCATTCTTCTTGCACAATCTCTCACCTTCCTCCATACTTTACCTTGCCCCTCCCTTACTCCTCTGCCCCTCCCCTTCCAGAGAGGTTTGACAGTACATACTATCCATTTATTCATTTCATTCTTCTTGCACAATCTCTCACCTTCCTCCATACTTTACCTTGCCCCTCCCTTACTCCTCTGCCCCTCCCCTTCCAGAGTGGCTTGACAGTACATACTATCCGTTTATTCATTTCATTTTTCTTGCACAATCTCTCACCTTCCTCCTCCATACTTTCCCTTGCCCCTTCCATACTCCTCTGCCCCTCCCCTTCCAGAGAGGCTTGACAGTACATACTATCCGTTTATTCATTTCATTTTTCTTGCACAATGTAAATTGGATGGAAAATTTGTGAGCGGGTTGGCTCCATTTAGGATACATATATTATAAAGATAAATCAACAAATAAAGACTGAGTGAGTGAATAAGAAGAAAAGAATAAGCAATTTCCATTTCGTAGCCTTCTACATTTTGTTTGGTCGAATCTGTACAATGGTCTACGATTTGAACTTTGCGATATTTTCTACTAAGGAAGTGTTAAAAAAATAAATTGCACACAGGACATATGAGTTATTAATTCTCTTTCAGGATTGTCAGTTCCAGCTTTTAGAACTTACAGGTCTAAGTTTGTCATTTCCCATTTACATCAAAATCAGTTTGTGGTTAAAATTTTGAGTAAATTCATTGTCTTTCATATCCTTTATTACAATATTTTTTGGTGGGTTTGAGAATAGGATATGTTAATTAATAAGACAGGTGGTCCTGAATGACTCACTTTCCCAGGATTTTTTTTCTTATAAAGCAGAATTACTTCATTTATTTGGTGCCAAACGTATTGCTCATTACAAGAAATTGGTACTGACCATAGCTGTGATATTCAAAGTTGTTCCTACACCACTGAGGAATGCTAACTTCATACAGATCAAGTAATTCAGAGAGTGAAAATGCTTTAAGGGTGCTGGTAACATCCTTGATGAAGTTCGATCGTGGGTGGCCATTATTTGATTGTCTAGCATAATTGGGGGCTGTACTGATGTTTCCAAGAAAAAATTGTCCCACCAAACTCTTTGTTAGCTGGAAGTGCCAAAACATTAAATTTCCATCAAAAATATGAGAATCAACATATATGTCTTTGCTTCTTGCTACGCGGTGTCTTACTTGAACCAGGGTTAGAGTAGCAGTTCACTGCTTGAACTGCCTTGAAATATGTCAGATTCAACAAAACTTATATTGGTTTGGGGATTTACGTGCGATGATACTTACCTGTCTCCAAACTATATTTGCACTTTCCCATCTATCTAAACTACATGACTGGATATTTTTTTAATGAACTGCACACTCTTTTCCTACTTCCAGATGATAGAAAAACTAGACACGATCACCAAAGTGTACGAGAGTGCTAAAAATGGTCAGATGAAAATCCCCCAAAAGATCATATCGCTTCACTTCTGAATGGTAAATTCGGGAGAAGGAAGAATAGCTGGCGCAATGCTGAAACGTCTCCAGTCATGTAGTATGTCTATAACTAGATGGGAAAGTGCAAATGTAGTGTAGGGACAGGTAAAAGAGTAAGTGAAAACCTACGTACCCATGCTACCTCCTCCATAAACGGTTGGCCATGGAAGTCACACATGAACTGGTACATCTGGGAGAAACCCCCGCATGGGCCGGCATCAGGAAGTGAAAAACAGTCCAGATGATTCTGAAGACTATCTAGTCTGTCCGATGGCTCAAGCTTTACATCGAAAAACAGTCTTTAGGGAAGTGGAGAGTAAGAATGCAATGTTAACATAAGAGACATTTCAATACTGATATTGTTCATACAGGTCCATATATTAGAGAGGAGATTTGATAAATGAAATCATAAATGCTTTACATAAATATATTTGGAAGCAGGAAAATTACATACCACAAAAACTTATCTGAGTTGTCGATCTGTTTTGTAAAGGAATCCAACAATGTAACAACCGACCGGGATATTGTTCATAAATTTTTAAAAGAGGAAACAGTAAAATGCTGCAACAGGGTTTAATTTGAGTGACTTCACAAAACAAACTTCCTTCTTGCAGATCACGAGCATCACAATTTTTACGTTTGTATTCATCCAAGAGATCTTTTGAAGCGTATTTCAAATTTTCGAGTCAAACTAATTGTTTTTAAACACCTTATTACAGAGATCTGTCATTCAGTATCGATCACACGCATCGGGACCGATGTGACAGTATCCTTTGTGGACGGTGCTGCAGAGCCCTTTTGTCCTCCAGACAATAAAGCCTAGACAGTGCTTAACAGTGCTGAACATTGTTTTCCAAAATGTGTAAACTCACATGTGATGTACCACACACAGTACACCATAAACCACTATCGACCCAATCGAGCACATACTGTTTGACAACTACCAAATTCACCACATTAATTAAACTCAGAACCAGGTTTCCTGTCACTACTGTGTAAGGTCATTCCTAAGGTGTGACAATCAAATGAAAATCACAAGGTTTTCCAACACTTCGACACAAGATGGCAGCATACATAGTAACAGATGTATCGTACAAGATGGATGGTAGAATGAAGTTGGCAGGGAACCGCACCTCGCTGATTCCACGGTGGGGGAGGGGAGGGGGAGGGAGGTTACCATATGGCTTTATCGAGGGTTAATACTTTGGTGTTAGGGATATAGACGCACGAATATCGTCTGAACCCTTCAACATTAAATGAACATCAGCAAAAACTGAACCATTTTGAAATCTACAGTACACAGAGTCAATCACCTCTGTCAGGGAACACACATCAGTCACTCATCGTGGTTACTTACTCTAGAGGTGTGTAGGGGAAGACCCTCTTCAGTGATTCGGCTATGAATTCAATGATTCTGGATGCCTCATCCAGCGATCCCGCGGTGACCAGGAATGCATCTTTCCTATCTAGTAACTTCAGCTTTATCTGTGGGTCACAAAAAAGGAGGAGCCACTTAATTACTCTAAATTTACACCTCACTGACAACTGTTTTCTCTCTCATAAAAGTGCAGCCAGTAAACTCTATCTCCACAGTAGGTGGTATAATGAGTGTGCAATTAAGTGCAAATTAGCAAAAAAACAATAACCGGGTGCTGTGTTTCTACCTAGATGATTGACATGACCGTTCAATAGCTTTGACAGCACTGTTAGCTATAGTTACACAGGAAGAGATGCTGTTATTTCCTTGCTACTTTCATATATATATATATATATATATATACAGTAATGAATGTGTAGCAAGTGGTATGACAGATATACGGGTAATACGCCCTTAATGACAGTTATTCAAAGCCAATTTATACGCTTTGACACACCAGTAGAATCACTGTGGTCGAGTGGTACGGGCTTAGGTTCGTGACACGAAGATCCGGGGTTCGATTCCTACCTTCGCCTGATGAGTCCCAAAAGGACGAAACCGGTCGTGAAGTGGAATTTTTCTGGTGTGTTAATCTTTATTGATTTACTATATATACAGTATATATATATATACAGTATATATATATATATATATATATATATATATATATATATATATATATATGTATATATATATTTGAAACATTAAGTATGCCATAATGTCTTTCTCTTTTACTTTTAATGTCACAACACTTTTCTCTCCTTTTTTTTTTCTTTTGGAAAGATGATGGGGGGGGGGGCATTTTCTCGTTCATCTTTTATCAGTTTTAAACATCGAGTTAGTTCACCCTTTTGAGCATATCAAAGATACAAAAGGTATAAAGGGAAAACTCAATGCAGTACATTAGACTTAATAGCATTTACAGGATACTCCAACAAATGGATGAAAATATAAAATAATAACCTTCTCTTTCAAATACTATTGTTGTCTGTAAAGTGAAAAGAGAAACTGTGATTGAAGAACTTGACACTGACTTTCAGTTCAATTGATAAAACCAATTCGAAGCTGCAGACGATGCACTCTCAAATGAAATAGATAATTAAACGTAACTAAAAACAAAAGAGGAATATGTTCCCGGCTGAGCATTTCCTCCTCTCTTTTGAGGTTAAAAATAATTTCATTGTTAAAATGAAAATACTAAAAAAGAAAGAAAAAAATTTAATTCAGTTTCTACGATATACTGTACATGGGTCAAAATATGTCGAGCATCAATGATATTACTAAGACAGCAGATTATCTCGTAAATTAATACCCTCACCGATCTTACACCGAGTGACACCAAATGGGCACGACTGAGGAGGGATTTAATTCAAATGGGCACGACTGAGGAGGGACTAAATTCAGTTCTCAAGATTTTGTTGCCCAGAGACTCAACTTTTCATACAGATGATAATAATCACACGCCCCCGTATGGAAAATGACAAACCTCTGAAATATCTATCACAATATTTTGATGATTGTGAGTTTTTTTCTTTATTTATTTCATTTCCAAATTGTTTTGTCCAAGACAAATGGCTGCTGGGGCTACGATTCTGCTACAAGGCTAGGACAGCCTAAAGATATTTTTTAACCATAGGTCATTTGTGCTGTTTTAAGTACATCAGGTATAAAATTATAAATAGTTTCAATTCTCACCTGTTTGGGTTTCGTACTTTCAATCTGTTCCAACTCGAGATAGTTGAATTCATGTTCCAGCTGTAAATCAACAGAAAGGAAAAAGAATGACGAGACTTGCTGAATAAAATGTTTCCCAAGTTTTGCGAAAGGCAGGGTGGTGAGGGAGGAGTTGTACCTGACTAGACACGGTCATCTAAAGGGTACCGGGACAGGGTCAAGATGAGATGGGGGTGGAAACTGGAAAATGGGGGCTGGAAACTGGTAAATGGGATTGGAAGGTTTAATATAGACGGGTGTGAAATGGAACTTTATGGGGAATGTTTTAGTGTTATTTCAATAATTATTTTATTTCTTTGCTTTCATCAACATCACTACAACATAAAACGTTTGGTACAAAATAATGCTGATATAGCTAAGATATATTACGATCACATTTGAATACTGTATCATGTTAAAATATCACATTTTAACATTGTATGACAAAAAGTCATGTAACTTAGGGTAGAAAATTGTTAACTTATTCATTTCTGTATTAGTCTGCACGAAAGGTAAGTTACCATGCACATTTTTCTTTTCGTCAGGTTCATTCTGGGGAAGAAGGGCTAGTGGGGATGGGGGGGGGTAATAGTGTTTAATAGATAGGTTGATAGTACACTCTATAGAGTTAGTGTGCTATGGTTGTGAGGAGGCAAGTAGAAAAGAAACAAAGTTAATAGATAATATACTTTACATGGAACGTGAATTATCACATACTTCTTCTCATCAAGTTCCCTCAAGATATATATTGTATTATGCAAATGAACTTTTAGAATGGTTTAGTACCATGACTTCGGCCCCGATTCTTATATGCAAAGTAGGCTAGGCCTGGAAAATGAAGGTGTCGTACAGTAGGTCTATAGGGTAAGGTTTTGAAAAGTATGTCTGTTTTGTAAAATAAATGATGTGTCCTTTTTCAGGAATTAAAACACAAGTAAATTATTAATGCAACAAAGTGTGATTTCTGGTTGTGATTATTGAAATTGGAGGGGGGTTGGGGGGGGGGAGAGATTAATTACGTGCTAACATGAGCAATGTGCTTCAGCACTTCACCCTACCATATCAAATATCCTCAATCAGTGCTACAAGTTCGAAGTGATTAACTATAAAACATAAAAAAAAACACTTAAAAAGGGGAATTACCTTGGCTGCGAAAATGGGAAGGTATTTGCTATTTGTGAATCCAGTATAGCCTTAAGTTACAGCAAATAAAGATAAGAGTCACTTCGGTTAAATCAAATATCACTGCAGTTAAATCAAATATAACTGGGATCACGTGTTGACAATTAAGTCTCAATCTCTGTTAATTTTTATCTCAAGTATTGTCAACATGGCTCTTCAGTTTAATCAACAACAATATACAGTACATGTCCCCACCCATGTTTAATAAATGATTGAACTAGTTCAGCAGCAATGGATGAGGCAAATTATATATCTAAGTTCCTAAATGGAATGTTAAAGGAAATAAAATGAAATCTTTTTATTGTTGATAGTAAACCTAGACATAAGTGATAACTGTACCTTAGTACACACATGGTACAAAGTCAAGTATAATGTTCACACCTGTGTCTTAACCTTGAACAACAGCCTTATATACTGAACAAGTCTTATGTCTGGGAATAAAATGGAGGATCACATGATCCACTTTGGTGGTAATGTTCACACCTTGATTTTTGGGGGCCTGATTGCTGATGACCTTTAAAACTATGTTTTGTATTGGGAACTTGTCAATTAAAAACTTTGAGAATTAAAAAAATTTAAATTAAAAATTTAAATTTAAAAAATTTTAAAAATTGAACTTTGAGATCTGTGGTATAAATCGGGTCATCCCCTGTTGGTTGCACCTATAATTAGCAACTTACAGTATTCATATGTTGATATTATAAAACTTACTGGGCGTGAGTTGCACACTAAAAACAGCCCCCTAAACTCCCTTCCCTATAAGAAAAGGATACTTATCAGGCTGTAATACAGTAGGCTGTTGAAATGCTTAGATATCCAATAGGATGTAAAGAAGGTAATAATCCAATGTAATCCGGGCAGTTTTCGAAAGATTTGAATCCACTACGAAAACGCATGAGTAAACACTTTGGATGGTAGAATGAGAAGGAAGGGTATTGACCGGAAGGGACCGGTCACTGAGGGTGCACAGTGTTAAAAGACACGGTAGAATGAGGTGCTAATGTTGTGGAGAGACAGGTAAGCGGGGAACGAAGTAAATATTCCAATACAGAAAATGTTGGATTCCCAAATCTGAGGTACTGTAGTATGTTTTTACAGTGTAATGTTTTGACTTCATTATTTTGGTTGAAGTTCATGCCTATGATTTCTTTGTTCCTGGTGCGATTTTGTTGGATTAAAGTATAAACCGACTACGTCTGCATATAAATAGTTTAGTTTAGATTGAGTGATGTAAATCTGCTGTGAATTGTTAGCACTGAATAAACATTACAATTCAGTCCCTCATTTCCCTCCCCACCCCCCTCCCCCCCCAAGGGTCACTCTTAGGTAACATCAAAACTCAAAACTAAACTCATATGGAAGTATGGAAGTAGCAATTACCAGTAAAACTGTTTTCATTATAAAGTCTCCCTGACAGTTCCCTTGGGTCAAGATCAAGCCAATTCAGTCCCCCCCCCCATTCCCACCCCCTTCAAGCATCTGACTTGGTTCATATTCAAGTTTATGTCTGGACACTGATGAGTCACTTGGGTCAAGTTCAAGTCAACAATTAAATTTATTCCAGTTCACGTCAATGTCTGCCATCTACTTCAGTATGTCATTACCCTAATTATAATTATTTGTTCCTACTAAATCACTATCAGCTAAAATGGCATGTAATGTCCCTAATCACAGGCATCTGCTATGTCTGGCATACTCTACGGTCGCCATGGTTACTTACTCTAGCGACGTGTTGGGAAAGGCTCCCTCCATTGTACTTAGTATACATTTGATTTTTTTTAAATTCACAGTTTGAAATGGTAAAATGGCACAACCACATGACTGAAGTTCTGTACTGTAGTACAAGATAGGTTGAAAGCTAGTTTGGCACTCAAGCGGTTTTGCAGTAAAATTCTATATTTCGCGTTATGAAACAATTTGGTCTATACATGCACCAATACAATATAAAGCACTTTGTACTAAAGCATAGGAAGCCAGGTTTATATATCCGGATTTCTTTCTAAATCCAGATATCCTCCCACCACAATGTGGGTATAATTAACCTTTTACTGTATCTTCAAAAGAATGTGTATCACACCTATTAAAGATAAACTATGACCATACACTCACTACTGGTTTAGACCAAGGAGCTGGTATCTTCAAGCTCTCTGTCTTCAAGCTTGCTGTTCTGACAGAAAAGAATTTTCTTAATTATTTTAATAATTAATTACTCCTTTGTTTTCTTTGGTTCTTTTGTTGCTATACATTCTTTTCCTCCTATTTTCTCTTCATCTTTAAAAGGTAATTATCTCTCTTTTATTTTCAAGACAAATGCAAAATGAACACATTGCTAGCTGTTTTTACACCTATATATATATATAATCTGACTTTGCTCATAATTTTATTTCCCTAGTTAGTCCCTTAATTGAAACTTAAAAGCATGTGACCCAATAAAATATTTTTTTTTTTACCTTCTTTTATACATGACCTACCTTTTTTTATTCCACAGTTTGTAGCCCCTTAAATTATCCCTTTTTTATATTTATATTTTTATTGTTATTACTGGAAAGGAAGCCTCTAGAAAAGAATTAATGAACATGATACATCTAGTTTAAGGTATTTCCTTCCTAATAAATTCCTGCGGGAGTTAATCTTTGCCAAACAGGCTATCAAACTATCCTGTTAATGTGTGACTTATATGATTACTGAATGTCATTAACCCTTGTAATTATTAATAAATTAAAGTCCTGCACATTCAACCTCCATGACAGTTTGACTTGAACAGATTCATGGAAAGGATTTATGCCATTACAAATGATCAGAGGCAATGAGATATGTGTATCTAGACCAGGGGCGCAACCACCTTCGTTTTTTTTACCGGGGGGGGGGGCGATTAGATATTAAATCATCTTGGGGAGGGGTCTAAGGAGAGGTGTGTCCCTTCTCCCTTTGAAAACATTTGTAAATATGGAGGATGATTAGATTTAATATGGTGCTATATTTTGCAGCTCTTTTGAGACAGTGTTGCGGAAATTTTGAGCTTGTATCACATACATGTTAACAATTCATATATATATAAAACACTGTATAGGCATATCTATATTTTTATATTGCATAAATTTGTGGAGCAATTTGGCCATTTTGCACAGCATGCTGCTAGACACCACAACAGAAGTATAATCCATTAAAACTATAGTAACAGAATCCACGCAATTTTGCTAATACAGGTTTCCTTCCTTCAGGAGCTCAGTCTGACTTTATGATAGTTTCTAACAGCATCTTAAAAATTTCATGATAAATTCAATAATTGTTGCATTTACAGCCATAATACAGAAAAATTCCTATATAAGTTGGCACTGAATCTAAACATCTGTTTTGTTAATTAGATTCGGAAAGTCTCTAAAATGGTCTCAAAATATCTCGAAAGATAAAAAGATGAATGGCTGGTATTCTCCAGGGAAAAGATAGATTTTGATTTTTGGTTTTGTTACAGTTTATCCATGACCAACTATTAGTACTAGAACTTACCATGATATACACTACTAATGTAGTTTTCAACATATGGTACCGTATGGTACTGTACTGTATCCCACCACACACTGCAATGTATTACTTTGATGCATTACTGTAGTTACATTGCAGTGCACTACACTACTCATTAGCTATAATGTACACTACACTATACTGCATGTAGCTACATTGGTTTGCACAGCATTACTGTGCTGTACTGTAGCTACACTGCACTATCATGCACTGTACTGCACTGCACTGTAGTTCTACAATAGCTACAGTATATACAGCACAGTACAAATGTACAGCACTCCACTGCACTACACTATATGTACTGTACTGCACTGCAATGTACTTCCATGCATATATATACACTGTCGATGTTAAACATCTGCATCTGATTCTTAGTTTCTAATTTAACATTTGATTACAATTCTATATTAAAGTCCTCAGTTGTTATGGTGAAGGTACTCAAAGTCATTCTTCTTTAATTTCAACCTTAATTAATCAGTCATAATATTTATAAACAGTTTTTCCATTCAACCTTGTCTAATACCAAACAGTACAATATGGCTACAGGGCAGTGACAGACATTTCAAACCATTTCCTTGTTCCTTCCTCTGTATTTATGACAACAATGTAAAGTATATGTCAATCAAAGTGTTTTCAGTTTACTGAACATATCCACAATTATCCATTTATATTCTCAGTCATGAAATAACACAATGAATCAATCACAGGACATTGATTAAAACAAAACCTCCAGAGATTGACACAAGTTAGATTTTAATTTAATTAGGAATAAGAAGACACTCCTCACTTTCCGTCTACCTAATAATCCCTTTATCGTATATATCCAGTCTAACTGACTTTCCAGCCAAACGACGGTACAGTACAGTATACTGCTGCTATACTCTGGTTAAATCTGTCTTGAGGTCAAAAATTTACACTCTTGAAAACAACAGATGGCAAAATACAGATAGCACAGCAGCAGCTTTGTTGTGGTTGCAATTTAGAAACGGTTTTTCATTCGCAATTTGGTCTACCGGTATACTCTTTCTGATAAATGAGAAAACCAGTTTTGCAAATTATGGCTCACATATATAAGTGATGAAAAAGATGTGAAGAAAAAGAACATATGGTTGGGTACGTAACTTGAACTTCCACTCATAGGTCGCTGGTAATCGAAAATGAATTGGTATAGAAAAATGGGATAGAGTGTAATTATAAACATTGTACACAGAGTAAATAGAGTTTCCATCTGAATTAACAGAAAACAAGTACACGAGAGTGTACATTATGTACATTGAAAGGTGTTATTTTAATTTACACGATAGTGTGTGTACATTGAAAGACTGTGTAATTTCAATTTAAACGATAGTGTGTGTACATTGAAAGGTGTAATTTCAAGATGGTACAGTAGTAGTACTGTACATCTTGAAATCTGGAGACAACAAATTTCAAGCGAAGGTCATCGTCCCTACAGGGGTTGAATAATTTACAAGCCACAAGCTTACCTGTCTCCTCACAAACTTAACATTTTTAATCTAGTTGCAGCTTCTACTGTGACTAGAATGAAACTGATATCATGTATAGCACTGTGGTACATTTCTAGTAAACGGTCAGTGCTGGTCACTCGCCGTCACTGACCCTCCTTCACAGCAGAGTGATTAGATCCGAGTGCTGATGTCCAAGGGACAGGTAAAGTGAGAAAGCGAGGTAAATTTTCATATGAAGAAACCGGTTACTTCGAGAGGTGAGGTGTCCAAAGGTTACTGTATAAAGGTGAACTACCAGGTCACTCTATAGACATAGCAGAGCAATTAGAGTGCATTAGTTGTGAGGGGACAGGTAAGTTAAGAAGCCAAGTAAATTAGTAAAGAAATTAGTCACTTGGAGAGATAATTGTTTAAGAGGTTAAAAGGTCGTCACTCGAGACACGGTAGAGCGAGAGTTCCAAAATTGTGAGGGTACAGGTAAGTCAGGAAACAAAGTAAATAAGCCAAAAATTTCAAGAACATCAGATTTCATCATTCGAACAAACGAAGTAAATAAACTAAAATTTCAGGAACATCAGAATTCGTCATTCGAACTATTCAGTTTTCTCTTCGCTTGGGATTTGCACAATTCATTAACGACAAGTACATCAATAACACACAAATGTTATTTCACTCAAATAAACCGTGCAAGATCTGAAAACAAATTGGAGCAGTGTCAAGGCACGTTTAACTTCTTTCGTTCCTATAGCAGCAAAATGTGTGTATTCGCCAAACATAAAGATTGTACTTCCTTAAATACACTCACCTTTTCTTGATGGTTCATAAACATCCTTCTTCCTAGATCATTCTCCACAGTCTACTTAACCTCATTTTCTTTTTTTCTTTTCTCTTCTTTTCCATTCAAAGTTATAAATGACTAATTACACATATACATATAATCCAGGTGTCATTTATATTGCTCTTTAGTCTTTACCCATTTAACTTAAAAAAAAGACTTAAGAATTTGCCATTGTTTTAATATGGATTATGACTTGCCTAGATGTAAAAATGAAAGCTGCAGTCTTCACTTTTCAAAGAATTTGCATTTATTACAACCTGTATTTTTATTTGCTTCCTTTTTCATTTTTCTTCTTATATATATGTATATATATATATATATATATATATATATATATATATATATATATATATATATATATATATATATATATATATATATATATATATATATATATATATATACATGTAAATAATCCTGAGTTTGTCTGATGATCGCTCAATGCATAAAGCTCTGTGTAACAACTACTAGTGTTCCACTAGTCTCAACTAATTCTCACCTATACTTGGCTCTGTCCACTGGACATAGAGCACTCTGCGCCAAGATAGACGCCAATCAACCAAATGTATACAAATATATATGTCTGATGTCGCTGTCTGATGATCGCTCAATGCATGAAACTCTGAGTAACAAAGTTCTTCTAGTGTTCCACTAGTCTCAACTAATTGGACATAGAGCAGATTTGTGCCAAGATAGACAACACCCAACCAAACGTATATATATGTGCACTGCTTTCTCGTGGGTGGGTGTAGGAAGGATTATATTTTCTTGTATACATCTCATTTGCTTTCCTTTCTCACTCAGGGAGTGATCTACTGGTCAAGCCCAACCAAGTTTAACTTTCACTTCCTCTTGCAGTATTACAGACAGTTCATTAACTACTTTGATTTCAATTATGTATGAAAGCAACAAACAAACGTTGTTGTAAATGGATATACAATCTGCCGGTAGCTGTTTATAAACCAATTTTAAAAGGATACTCCATGCCTTTTAAACTTATAAGTACTTTGCAACCCACCGAAATCGCACCATGGAATGATGGACATTCAACCAGTGCAAAAACAAAAATTTAAGGCTCACAAAAAACCTTCAGCAATGAATAATAAATAGTTTTGATAAAGTTACGGCTGACTATGGTGGGAATGTAAATGGCTCTAGACCTCATACAGATTAGGCTACATATGACATTTTATTTCCTGAATTTATAAGTGCTTTATTTTTACATTTACTCATGGCTTGGTCACGTTGATACTTGGCAAAAAGTACAACTACAACTGTGGAATAGAACTTTCGCACATAATTACAATTCGAACCATTTTTAATCAACTCCTGTAGTAGATACACACCGATCATTAACCACCAAATGTGTAAACTATCAGCTCCATTATCTTCGCTGTAAACTTTTATTTTATGTATTGAGAGTTGAATCTTACTTTTAGCTGGCAAGAATTATTTACTACTGCTTCATGTTGGAAACTTAAACCTGTATTGCCCGTCTTAATGACTGAAATTCGTTACAGCTAGATACGTTAAACAATTCCCGTAAACCGAATATACTAATACTGTATCAGACACTACTAGTTCAGATTGCCTCATTTAAACTTCACACTAGAAATATAGACACTAGACTCATAGATATGACTGTTAGTATTAATAATCTTTGATCAATACAACCACACAACTTGCTTCTAATCTAGATTAATGGTGTAATTAACACCAAATATGAATTATATTGACACCATTTTAAAATTCTAGTATTAAAAGAGGACCAGCTTTCATTTCAGACTATAACATGTATTGCTAAGACATATATGTTTTGACAAACAGTTTGGATAAATCCGTCTGTTTCGAAGCAGAGAGAAAACTCTCATGTGTAGATTGTGGATTTGATAGGACTAGCAACTTGGCAGTGACCCAGCAGTTGGGTTGATGGGGGTGGGGGCTGGGGTGGGGGAGGGGGAAACAGCTGCTCAAATGTCAACCCTTCTTGTAAGCTAGGTTGAGTGGCATGCATATGTCGAGGGAAGATAGGTGAGGTCGAAGGAGTAAACTGAACATGTTGTCACACAATTTTCAGGATACTACATATTCCCCAAAACTTACTTGTTTGGGGATTTACTTCGCTCCTCTCTTACCTGTCTCCCGCTCCACAGCTGTACTTTCCCATCTACTCAACTACTCATTAGAACGTTTTAGCACTGCGCCCTCGCTCTCTGGGCATCCCCCACTTACTCCTCCTTCCAGATCTACCCCAGGGGAAACATTTTGTCACACAATTTGCAGCATGCTACTGTACATATTGCTAGAAACTTTGCAAGCACTATCAATTATACTAGTGTACAAAAACTTACTTTTACACTTATATTCTCACTTTAAAAGTTAACTTTAGGCACAAAATTAATTTTGAAATGCTGTAGACTAGTAAACTGACATCCCCTGTCAGCTTAGCCCTGTTTCTTTTTCTACATACTTCTTGTACTGTATTATCTGCAATAAATGATCCTTTAAAGTACATCTGAGGCTCATCAATTGAAGTGGCTGGACGGCCTAGTTTAACACACAGACCACACCTTTTTTTTTAAACTTAGTCTCTATAAGTTAAGTATACTTCTACTGTACAAACCTTAGGGGGATTCTTTGATGACAGTATGAAAGCCCTGCAGTTCTTCAATGCCTGTTGAAGGAATAAAAGGAAAAATGTTAAAATAAGCACATTTTTTATTTTTTTAAATAATGCCCTATAAAGGCTAAACATTCATTATAAACTGTAATGTATTGCACATTAAATATTCACTATATATACTGTAGAAACAGAGGAACATTTGTAAGAGTATCGATTCACTATGTAAATTTCTTTGTTTGCACTTAATTTTAAAACCATAGAAGTTTAAACACCATTTCATAATTCTTGGTGAGAGATATGAAGGATAAAAAGTAACATATTTTCAGGTAATGAAACACTATAAATAATCTTTTCTTTAATAGTTTAGTAGTACTGTATGGTTCCTCCAGACCACAGGTGGTCATGCAATGTGTCACCCACGTACCACATGCGGCCCTCGAGCAAATGTTCTGCAACTGCAAAACCCTGTTAATGTGGCCTAAAACACCTTATGGCAAGGGAAAACCCTGAAATATCCCCAAACTCACTGGTCTGGGATATTTACGAATGCCAATTCTTTGTAAAGAGTCCTAGAGTCTATTTGTGATAAGATTTCAACGTCACGGATGGACAGCATGTAGAACTTTCAGATTGTTTATTTGACCAGAGGCTTTTAATGTAATATTCCCATGTCAAGGGAGTCAATGTACATCCTTAAGTGTTATGTCCAGTGGATTGGGTACGTCACCTCCGAATCCACACCCCCCCCCCCTTGACAAGATCCACCCTAGTGTCTGCACTATAAAGAACGTCGCAACAATAACGCAAAATGCATTTATTTTAGGGGTTAAAAAATGTACAAATCGATCTAGATACAAATTTATTAAAACACCATTTTAAAAGTTATGCCTGATTTACTAGTAATGTAATTAATAAAGCACCTTATAAATTTAGGTGGTTTGATCGCTTCCTGGTCCTACTGTAAGGTTCATATATAAAGGGTACACCCTACTTTTGGTACAACTAATATGATTCCTTTTCCTGGGACGTACATGTATACACTACTGTATAAATACCGTTATTTTGAAAGGCTTGAAAGGGCGTCCAAAGTTACAATTGTTCTTGACAGTTCCCATATACAGTACTGAACAACAAGGAAGTTCATCCCTTTACAATGTACTACAGTACTACATGAACAATGCTTCCACAGTATACACACACACTGTAGGGTACCACAACGATATATAGCTACTGTATATGAGTATGAGTATATGGCAACACTGGGCACTACATGTATACATGTATGTACAACAGTATGCATACTGTATCTGAAGCTTAATTAGCTGACATTAAATACTGTACTAAATTATGCTAGTATGATCTTTCATTTCTTTCTTTCATGGCAGTGGTCTACTTTATTTTAAACACCAAGGCAAAGTTCCCAAAGTTTCTAGGACATAAAAGTTCCCTTCATACAGCAAGATCTGTGTTGTATATATTTGATCTATTGCATGTGCATTTAAGTGTAAGTACTATATCTGGTCATGGATAGAACAAGCATAACAAATTAAAATGATATAAAAATAAATCGAGAATGTTAGCATTATGAAATGATCATAAATAATTAAGATAATACTACAGTATATGGCTACAGGTCATCAGCTATTAAACATGTATGCACATGTCCCCCTAAATATGCTAGAAAGTCAATTAATGGTCATAATGTGCTCAAGTAATCCAAACTGCAACGAGCACAACATTTCACAGGCACAAAGTCATCATTTGCTCAAGTAATCCAAACTTCAACGAGCACAACATTTCACAGGCACAAGGGTTCGATTTTTAACATTTCCCCCTCTTTTCAAGATCCTTAAAACTTCCTACTGTAGTATTGGGTATAATTTTACCAGGTAAGATGCTATAACATAGCTGCACTCTAACATCTAAAGGCACAATTCCCATCAACCTAACTTAATATGCCATTGGTAGTTATATGTACAACACCTCAAATGACCAATGACCTGCATACAGTAAAACTGTACATGTGTGATCTTGTTACTGTACATAAAGGTTTTGATCTATCAGCTCGCATGGAACGGATTGAAAGTTCCTGCTTGTGCAGATGACATGCTTTCAAGAAATAAAATATGTCACAACTTTGCCACGGAGAAAAGGTTCTTGAATATCACATCCAATGAAGGAGGCTCAGTGTTGTTCATATATGAAGTTAATATGTCATGTTTTGGTCGATTTATTAGGACTTTTAAAACAATGACATTAATTACATTTATGTCTGCACTGAGTCCGAGTCAAGGTCATTGTCTGTTTAGACCTACTGTTAAGGAGCATACCAGAGATTAACCATATTTTTATAGGTGAATATCTTGACAATTGGAATAGCTAGACAAACATTGATCACTGGTACTCAAATTTTCTCATAGAAGACTACAAATTCTGCCTAAAGTAATACCCATATATATCAATGTATTTATTCTGACAGCTTACAGACGTGTGTCTCAAGGGACCCTATCCATTTAACCTTGAATCTGTATTATCAACAACTCTCAATGCCCTTAATTCTGACTGAATAAGTCTATGTTTACATACAATACACAAACCCACCTAGGGATGAGTTAGAGCAGCTTGTCCCATTGACTTGCTGATATTTCTCCGCTTGCAGTTTACAGCCTGAGGTTAACCAATTTTCTTTTCTTTCTTTTATCTATTTTTCCCGCCTTTCCACAAAGCTGGAGAATTGCCTATAGTCTGGATGGGTTCTATACTTCTACACATAGAAGATAATTTCTGTCTTTTTGACTGTAATATTTAAGTGAAGGTTGCCTGTTAATTTTATCGTGTATGACTCATCAAGTTATATCACTCAAAATAGTACCTGCAGGCAAGTAATTTTTCATGAAATTGAATTTTATCTCGGTCTCCTTCAAAGCATCATATTTGTCTGGCATGGAAGTGTATAGCTTTAGTTGGTACAGAAGCAAACTTTGGTATTAATTTTTCAAAAAAATTTCGATTATGAATTTACTAGAGAGCAGATGATGTAAGTACTGTACATGTACTGTATACACTTGTAGTCACTGGATTATAATCCCCAAAGCGCTGGATGGTAGAATGAGATGGAGGGCGATAGACGGGAATGAGCCGGTCACTGGAAGGGAAAGGTGCTACACCAGGTTTAATACCAAGTTTTGGTGCAGTTGCTGTGGGGAGACAGGGAAGGGAGCGAGGAGCAAAGTAATCTACAACTCTTTAGAAAGATCACTATAATATGCAAGGTTGACCAAAGTGAAAAGTCAACCAAAAATCTCCGCATCCCCCTTCCTACAATCATTCATTAGCGACATTCAACTTGACAGCTCAGTGTGCAAAATGTTATCAACGGTATTAATTACTGTGCCATTTCAAGTCCAAGTACATTAAGTTTGTAAGTAATTGATCTTGTCAGTTCTCACCTTATCGGTAAATACCGACACTGACAGTTACCGTCAGAGTACATTGCGTACAAGAATTGATGTTTCGTTGACATTTTGTATACTACGATGCGTGTTGTCAAATTTAAAACCGTTCAGATATTCCCACATTCATTAATGGAATAGAATGGGTTCAGTGCACTGACGCAGATCATGAACCATTGATTAATTAGCCTAATTATTAACAAGCTCCTGTTAATATTACCAACAAATGAATGGCTTAGCTCCCTCTTTATATCTAAGCACAGCTCCACACAAACACTCCGAAACGACGTCTTCCCTCCAGTAACATGCATTTACTCTAAGAACATCGGCCTAAACATGTACATGGGGTGACAGATCATTCAAAGTAGCTGCTCCTCGCCTATGGAATGGATTACCACTAGAACTCAGATCTTGTGCTTTCCTCACTTTGTTAAAAAAAATTCTAAAAACACATCTTATGCATCAAGCATTCATCAACGTTTATAACCAATAATTCTTTTGTTCATTCGTTTTGGCTTTCTTTTCTCCCTTTCTCTCCCGTACCCTTGAGCACCCTTCCGGCTGGATATGCACGCCTTATAAATTTACCATTAATATTTTTATTATTAATTTTATTCAATCATGGAAGGGCAAGTCCAAGTACTTTATATTAGTATTGCAGGATTTTACCATCTGAGCTTACTGGAAAAGGAACAGGTATACAGTATAGCAACATAAAAACACTATACCTAATGTACAGAACATGCACTGCACATACACAATGCAAATTCAAATGCCATCAGACATTTCACCAACAATCATTAATTAAGTACTTAACGACATCATTCAACCATTATGTTAGACTTAATTAATGACAGTTCATTAGGCAGACCACCATGAACATAATTGTCAGCAGCATTATCACCGCACATCTGGCCCAAGTAAGCTGTACAGGCAATGATCTTTAAATTAACAACAGTGCAAGGTTTGAAAAAGTCAAGGAATACTAATATGCAATATACTTGGAAAGCGTGTTAAGAAACTTCTCCTTCAGATGATGAATTCCAAACACACTGAGAAAGAACCAGAATAGGTTTCTCTACTGTACTTCATGAATGGTATATGGAAGGAGGAAGTGATGGGAGATGAACCAGAGGAGAGTCAAGGGGGCACAGGGCTCTAATAGAGTCGAGGCAGTTAATTAGAAAATCAACCCTGAGCCGTGCCATGATCTTGAAAACAAAAAACAATTCAAAGGTTTGAAAATGTTCCAGTACCATCCTACAGTACATGATTCAGATTTATCTCAAACAGCTTTAAACATTTGAACAATTTATACTGTAAGTACTGATCACTGAATACTACACAAGATAAGATCACAATTGATCAAACTATGGAAAACCCCGTCGAGTTCTATTCATCCAAGGAATGTCACAAAAAAAATTAGCAAGTAAATTATGAGTAGTTCCATTCCACTTCAAAAAGCTTTCCACAGTTCAAGTTTCTTGGAAATGCATTTAACTTGGAATACTACACTTTCACTGAGTTAATGATCTATAAAATATCTATGAAATGATATCAAATAGTAATATTTAGTACAAGAGTTAAAAGGAACAATTAAACCCGAAAAAATAAACTGTTACATATTATTTAGCTTTTACAACACTGTACCATTGATGGATGATGGAATAACAAGTATAAACTTCACAAAATTGCAAAAATCACACAAGAAGACATTGCATTAAATTTGTGGGACACCAAAATTTCTATCTTTAATACTCTGGGGGGGGGGGTGCATACTCGGTGCAGCCAAATGGCTATTACCATGTGAATAAGGTCCTAGAGTAAGTTGAGGGTACATATGCATTCAGCTGTAAATTACAGAGAAGATAAAAAAAACAGTGCATACAAGATTTATCATGACACTAAGTTAAGCAGATTGGGTAAATATGAAGAAAAAAGATGATCAGGCTTGTTCTGAATCACCCAAACTCACAAGGCAATGCCCCATAATGCTTTAAAGAGCTTCACAGTGTCCTTTAACTTGTTCTTCAATTATGATGTCCTTCCTGCCCCTAGGCAACTCCAGCATACCCTATATATCAATTTCTCATTAGGTCATCAGCACACTGTGATAATGGGAATGTCTCTGGGTATACTTTTACACACTGAGAAATGTGTTATCTTGATAACAAACTGGACAGTATGTACAGTATACAGTGAGTACCTGTAGGCCTACAGTACTTAATAATAACATATATGCAGTACAGTAGTATTAATATGACTGTATATGTACAGTGTGTCGTTAATAATCTCAAGATTAGAATTAACACTTGAGCAATGCTGCACAGGTACAGCTATAGTACAGTGTAAATCTGTGCTAGGAGGTTTACACACATGTACACATACTGGGACCAATAACACTAAACAGAGTGCTATACATTGCAGCAATTCATCTCTTAACATCTAGACACTACAGTATGTATGTATAAAGTATTCATGTATGAAACAGTATGTACAACCATGGAGGTCTGTTTTACCTCCATGGTACAATATACAGTATAAACTTCTGTTTATGAATATACAGTGATAAGGTCATCACTATATATGGCTTGAAATGACAGCTAATGAATCCACACAATACATGTTAAATCTTACACATTTAGTTTGAAATGTCTTCCAACGACCACCCACAGTGGAGGGAATTACTGACAAGAATTGTCATAAGTTCTCACAATATTCAGTACATACAGCATGCCCCAGTATTGCTATATAGTGTGATTGACAGCTGCCATCTTTGTTTTGTTTTTATTACCATGGGAAAATACTTGAGATTAACTATATGCAATAATATTTACATTCAGTAGCAATAACATTCTAGAGCTGTATACAGTATTTTAAGTCTAGTCAGATACCAAGTGAAACCACAGTATATATAACAGACAGATCAATGGTATGCCATGTTAGGGGAGATGGGGTTTTTTTATGATCATGGAATAATACTTGAAATTAACTATTTATATAATGCTTACAATATTTACATTCCAATGCAACTCTTTAACATAGTGGTTTAAAACTACTTTCATCTTCTGTGTTAATAATCATGCATTTCTGTTTCAGTTTCAGGTTTGTTAAATGACCAGTGTGTGTGAAGTAAGTGTAAGGTTTATATTAGGCCAGGCAGGAAGGAGACCTAGATGTACAGTACGTACAGTAATGCATCTACATAGCACAGTCTCATAAATCTGCTTCAGTAGCGATTATTACATTCTAGAGCTGTGTACACAGTGTTAAGTCTAGTCTACCAAGTGTACCCACAGAATAACACACAGATCTATGGTATGCCATGTTAGGGGAGATGAAGAGAAACAAATTCATTTGTTATTCAAGGAGTCTATTGTCCTCCACAGAGTCCACACCTTATTATTCCAAGACATAGAAATGGGTATAGTTTAAGACTCCACACAGAATGTTAAAACCAACAAAATTTGAGAAGATGAAAAATCCTAGCTATGGTAAAATCTTGTGTACTATAGTAAAACATCACAATGGGTACATTCCGAATGAAAACGTGGGCCTTGAGTCATAAGGGGGTCGACGAAGGCGCAGTGTGCTAAGATGTGACATGTAAGCTGGGTAAATCAGAGGACATTATGTGTATGTAGATGAGATAACAGAGACGTAAACTTTTATATTGGAGAAAAACGATTCTTGGGCATATAAATGCATGTTTCTTGACGTTAGTGAGTGATAGACCGTTATTTGACTTTTTATCACATTTTTATCACATTTCTGGGCAGTAGTAATGACCTTAACATTCCAAATAGTTGACAAAGTCTTCCATAATTTCCAGACTTACCAAGATTTTGTTGTCTGTCTTTTCACCTTTCGTCTCAACCTGCACAGTCTTGACGAGACCATGACGAAACCGTTCTCCGAGAGCTGCCCTCACACCCTCTGAAAAAAGAACAAATTGAAAATAAATATGTAACAATCAGTTGAGGCTATATATATATATGCCCCAAACATCTACTTGTTTGTGATCCTTGAATTACTGTGGGCCTTTGGTTTGTTTTTCTCCTGTTTGTTTACTTCTCCCGCCCCATTCTTCTTCTTCTATATGACCCTTGTGCCTTCTCCAGCTCCTTTTGTTTAAACTATTCACTTGATTCTGGATCCCCCCCCCCCTCCCCTTCTTTTTCCTTTCTTCCTTTCTTTTGGGAGGCATCAGAGAAAGAAGGGCAACTGGGCAAGATAGAGTTTCATCACCAATTTTCCAGCATGTTACTTCCTCATCATTCTTCGGTTACATAGCAGCACATTATTATGCATATACCAATTGTGCATCACATTGCACTGTATAGCAAACTGTAATACAATGACATTATTAAAACAAGCAGACAGTGTTAATTAACTATACTTTGTAACATCATTATTATCAATCACAGTCATCATATATCTCACAAACAATACATCTTCTATATACTGTAGTCAAATAATATTATTCTGCTTAAAGTGAAACTAAAACAGCATTTCGAACATTTAATGAATGTAGAATTTATATACGGTATTATATTTAGGGAATTTCCATTTCGCACAAAAGAAGGGGAAGTGCCACTCTCAAACCTAATGGACCTTTGCCTCTTTTGTTGAAGAATGATCAGTTTCAGAAGAGAAATTGGTCAGTGACTGAAACGTGGGCCTTTAGGAATGGGGGGGGGGAGAGGAGGGTCAGCGATAAATTGTTACCATTTTTGACAGGTGAGGTAGGTACTTTAAGGTAAAGTGCATTATCAGTTGACTGAAGACATGTTTAGAGAGGACTTATAACTGAACTAAAAAATCCTTCCCGACATCACAGATATATTTAGATCTAACATGGAAGTACTATGTAAAGTAAAACCCTGATTATCTAAACAAGATGGAAGGTAGTTCGGACAATGGAAAAGTTTGGATATAAGAACACTAGGCCCCCAGACTCTTTGTTAATGAACAGATAGCGGGTTCGGTCAATCCTGGGTTCGGATAATCAGAGTTTAACCATACTGTTTTTTCTGTATGATAATCAGCTAAATGCAACAACAGGATGCCGGACAAAAGAATTAGGACCATATCTCTTTTGTGAACAATAGCTTGCAATGAATCGCTATTCATAGGATTTAAAACTTCATCAGCAATTATAATGAAGTTGCTTCAATATACAGACCTTACTAGAAGATTTTGCCAGCAAATGTCAACATATTTTTCAAAGACATTGATGTCTATATGAGGTGTCATATTCCAACATTTCAAGCAAATCTGTATTTTTACTCATTCTTAAGAACCTTCATGAAAACTACTGACTTCCCATCCATAATCAAAACTGACGGGGCCTAACCTAAAGTGTGTGAAACTTTATCTCGAGCCAAACACTCAATTTTCTTCAAAAAGTACTGTAAGTCAAACAATTAAAACAACATACACTACTTTGATATCCTAAAATGTATTCTGCTATTAAAGGATGAACCTAACCAACTTTGCTGAAGTTCTTTTCAAACAGTTGAATAAATAACTATTTGGTTCACCAACCAATACATTTACAGTACTTAGAACTCAGTAATCCCACGGTAATCAATTTTTTGTCATCATTTCCACAATTGCTCATGAATATCATTTTGACAGGCAATATTATTTTCCTGTGAAAATCTGAAATTTTGATACAATAAGCCCAGGGGTGTCTATCTAAATTGCTGGTAGGTGACTCATATCAAAACAAGGATGACCTAACTACAGGAACTGTACAGTATCATGTATCATTCATCACCACAGGCACTGTAAGTTCAAAGGATCAGCGCAGGCTAGTAGGTACCAATCAATTGTGTAGACTTGACATTCAGAACATGCTATATGATATGACAGACTATTACTTCAAATACCATCAAAAAGTTAACGAAACCAATTCCATGAGTACTTTCTTCTCCAAAGGAGAGAGACTAATGTGTGTTGTAGGTTATTGTACAGTACCTACTGCATATGCATGACAATTAGAACACATCAACCTTGTTAGTCCAGAGGAGACCAAATAAGTCCTTGGTATATAATGTATCTCACTGATTGTAACATATTCATTAACTTTCGTTTTTATTGCTGTAAGTTTAGCACAAGAATATTTTTTCTCATTATATGTAGCTTAAAAGAGAATTATACAGAAAAGTAGAGCTACAATAAATTCTTCAAAATTCAAATACTAAGTAATAGGAAATGAACCAACTGCTAACTTTTACAATGACTGTACTACAGAATGTGAATGCAGGTGAGAGATGAGGCGTGAAGTAATGTATAACACTGAACAGGAGCTATCATGACCGATCTATCCACAGTGAAATAACCCAAAAAAAGTATTCTACGTACAGGTGGTAAGTTTTGGCAAATCTTTGCTGTTGGATTTTAATGGGTATGTGAGCACATGGTATAATGTACATTTATGTGTTTGACTCAGTTGACTGTATTTCATATCCAGGTCACTCAGTATGGTATGTGTTGGTTGCTTGTGTTTGTTAATCTATCACAGGTATACTGAAATGCCAGCCATACATGAATGCACACATATACTGTGTTGTTTAAGTGCTAAGACATACAGTTCACTGGGCAAATACAATTCATGATGGGTTTGCCATGCATATCATCACATGGAAAATTAGGTAGTGATCACCTGACCATGCTAATCATTGAAACACATTGATCATGTTTTCCTTGAACTATACTTTTCAAAAGATCTGATAACACTCTTTTGACACACTGTAACTGAGAGACATTGCAAAGCGAGGGAAAATGCTGAACTAGTTGTAACCTTTAACCTGGATTCCTTATACTTTAACAACATCTCTATCAATAATGTGTACTTCACAGTACAGTACAACATCCATGTATGCCTGCCCATACTACTATAGTCTACAGTACATGTCAATTTCATGACATACTGTGTGCAGAGCCATCCATGGCAGAACTACTGATGCTCA
Source organism: Apostichopus japonicus (assembly GCF_037975245.1). NCBI lineage: Eukaryota > Metazoa > Echinodermata > Holothuroidea > Aspidochirotida > Stichopodidae > Apostichopus > Apostichopus japonicus. Next base: position 16,676,318 of record NC_092563.1, on the reverse strand, counting down.
ACCTATTGTTCAGTGCCTGTTGGAGTTGCACTGAGTAAGTCTGACTACCGAAGGATGTGGTCAACATGTACACTAACTGGATAAAAACCAATGCATAATGAGGGGGGGGGGGGGGGGGAGGGCATCAATGTTGAAGAAATACCAGAGCTCTGTGGTTGCATGACATCAATTAATCCACAACCAATGAACAGTATGCATAGATCTTTGCATAGTTCCTTATTCAGGTTGTTGACAATGATAGACAGATCATGTGACACAATCAGTAGCTTTTAATCACATTCACAATGATCTATTTATTCACCTCATATCTTAATTTATTATTGTTTCCTTTGTTTTAATTCCCTTTCTTCTTTTTTTGCAAAGATGCATTTTCAAAGAATGACTACAATAAAATGAAACAAAGTCCAATATAATTGCAAACCCATCCTTTCTTTTAACTGTTCATTGACTAATGTTATTGTTGCATCCATGTCATATCAGATCCAGCTTTAAAAGCAATGTCTGTTATTTCTCAAAACAAATAGCGCGACAACTTAACCACCTGAGCCTACCATGTAGTTTCACAGCAGTTATGCTTCGCCTAGCCAACTATTGCATTTGGAATCAGGTTTTACTTGATAACATTAACTTAGCGAGGCTCCCATGACATACTGTACAAGCTATGTACAGGCAACAACATAAAAGAGGGCAACGGGGGACATAGTGTACATCGGAGACACATGTGAGAGGAGTAAGATAAATGTGACTTTTGCAAGCAAAGGAAATTTCTGTGGTCTATCATCTTTTATCTTTAGAGTTCATATACGCTTTGTTCCTGTTATAGAAGCTTCCAATAGTATTTGTTTTGTGAACCGACTACTGTCTCATTCAACCCCACACAGACCTAAGTCCTGTTTGAAATACTAAAAAGTATAAAAGAGCTCTGAACACAGGTACTGTGTAAGGCATATTCCATGCATTACTTTTGCCTGAGTCTCTTCACCAAAACCCCTACATTCAATTTGGTATAAGTATTATCTCATGCTACAAATAGTATCCTAGTTGTGCAATTGTGTGTTAAGTACTGGGTAAAGATAGCATTGAAGTCCAAAGTGACCCAAACAGGAAGTAATTAAAAAATACCAAGATACATAAAATGTATTAAAGGAAACCAGGCCTTCAGGACTCAAGTTACAATTTACCTTCTGTATGCATGCATTGTTACGATGTCAAGTTGAAACATACAAAATACTACAGACCGCTGTATTTAACTTTTTAATTTTTCCTCCAACTTTTTTGGTATGAAAACAACTTACTGTACATAGTCAATGCTGTACATAGATTATATGCAATGTGGATATTTCTAGGTACTGTATTTCCCACTGTTTCCTGGTATTTCCCACTATTTTTCCGGTATTTACCATTATTTCCTGTTTTTTCCAGTATTTCCCGCCCAATAATGTCCAATATCCTTTAATATCATCAATAATACTGGGAAGGGAATTGGGTTCAGGGTTGTAGTGTTTCGTTAGAAGGTCTGAACATGCGGTGTTTACATATTTGTAACTGACATTTACTCAGTCTACTATGCAGATGAAGTATGTACAAGTTTCTTGGATTTTGTCAAGGATGGTTCACACACTATACAAGTTATTATGGGCCATGCCTATGGTAACCCAGCCAAGGCTTGCATATAATCAGTGACACTGACTATGCTATGTGAATAAAAGTTGTATTCCCATGGATCAAAAGAACTCAGTAAATTTTATATCTAAACAAAGAAACCATGAAAGAATGAATGACCAAAAGATACAAGAAAAGGGATTTGAGTATTTATCTAATCACTTTCATGCTTTCCAGAACTATTTTTTTTGTCCAATGTGTGGACTATGTTATGAAAGTTACATGTGTGTAGGCCAACTGCAAATAACTACACTTTCATAAATAGCCTACATGATGTTACTGAGGCATGCTAAGAAACCTGAACATTGATGTAATGCACATTTTTCTGGTAATGATATCATGGCTAGTAGTACACTACAAATTTCTGGATTTACTAGAACCCGGTGTTAACACTAAGTTCTTGTACAGCCTATCCAAACTGAGGCCTATGCAATGTTATTAAAACAAAACTATTAATTCATCATAACCATGTTACATTAAAAGACTTAAACTTACAGGTCGTGAACAGTTAGACCGAAGCTACCTCAATTACTGTCCTTCCTGTTCAGTACATGTTACTACAAAGCCTAGGCCTAACCTTACTGTACTTGAGTATTACTTAGGTGTCAGATTATAACTCAAATAAACATTGTAGTCTGCCCATAGTCTAACCCTAACAAGTAATATTGACCTAACCAACTTCCCAGTTGGTAGCATCTGGTAATGTAAACTACTGAATTTGTGGATTGCATTTCATTAACTTACTCTGAACTTCGGGTGGTATTTCTTCCATACTTCTAAGAGACTATGATGTATAGAATTTTCCTTCATAAAATGAAGACAGCTGTCATCACTTGTTTGCCATATTCCGAAATAAGCGCGTTGAGGTGAAAGGAAAACGATAGATTTGAGTTCACGTACGTCCAGCTGTGTTAACCTTACTCTGATTGTTCAACACTATATTCAACGTGAAGATCGAGCAATCTAGATAATATAACTATGCGCGTAAAACTGTAGGGCGCAAAGCAATGTAAATAGAAGAAAACTGTAAACTACTTACTACAATATAATCGCAATAGTTGTCACACTACAGTGTTATATTTTGCCTATAAGCAACAATTACTCTTAAGCAGTTGTACTTATATAGTATTTTAGTGTTATTAAAGGTGTAAATCAAACCTAAGTTCCAGAGTATCGTCGCTATGTAATATATAATTGCAGTAATGTCAACTTTGAAGTATAGCAATTTGACGCGGAGTAGAGTATCTAAATGGTCTGATGCTATGCGGAAGTGATTCCTTTACCATGATGTGGGCGTGACCTCATATTCATAACAGAACTTTCATCCACTAAAGCTGGCAACGTTATGGTTTTACCAACTCTAAAAATAGAGAATTACTATTCTTTCATGATGTTCAATATATGCGACGCTATGTTGGACCTACTCCAAAAACATCAAATGCGAACTTGACTTAGTGGAACGCCTCAGAAATAATGCACCGAGGGTATTCAGAAGAATGGAAGAAGTCTATATCCAACCGAGAAAGGTTTTTTTTTCAGGCCACTGTCTGGTATTGAGTATTAAGCCAGATTTGAAAGACATGCAATAACGGCATGATTTTGACATATTCACTTAGGGGCCGAGATGGCAGGGATAGCTCCTGCCAATTGGGACAGTGTGTGTGCTCTGTTTGGTTTAATATACGTAAAAGTACCAAACGAAGACGAAAAAAATCGTAATAAAATGAACTGAAAAGATATGGGTTTCACTCCTCACCAGTGAGATATTGAGAAGTGTAACGATTTGCCTCACTCAAGTGTGCTTCCTCGAGAGAAACGTCTGCCACTGATCGACAGTGTACATCGACCCCGAAACCGTACCCAATCCCCAACCACGTACCCCTCCCTCTCACACACGCACCAACACACACACACACTGAAACGCCCTCCTCTTTCATAATAACTTTTCAAAATAACTGGCAAGTTGGGTTAAGAAATTATTAAAATATGAGACAACTAGTTGAGTTTGTTCAGCTGGACGGTCAGCTGGAAGTTCTCAATAAAACGGTAGGGAGGTCGGGGGACGTCAATATGGACCTTAACCCGGGCATACTAGTGCCAATAACTCCTTGACCGCATCGTGAACCGTTATTTCTAATAAACCAGTATTACATTTAGATCAAGCCACACTTTCCCCGAATGAATGTTAAAAATCAATTGAGTAATTAACACGATACAGTCTACAGCTCATCATCGCCCGGACGCGTTTCATAGAAGGCTTGGTATAGTAGGCACATTTAACAAGCAAATTTGAAATTACACAACTGTTTTTATAATTTGGAAATTATAAGCTTGACTCATCCTAATTCAAACAATCTTATCGAAAAAATGATCAAATTTAACTGGAAAAAAAGTGTTTCAAATAAAGTAAACGAGCAGCCTTCGGTAAGTTAATTACCCAATATTTATAGTCTAAGAAGTTAAAAAAAAATCGAAATGCTGTCAAGGCCCCATTTTATTTCTCTTTCATGATTGACAGCATTATTATATGAACAAAGAGCCAAAACGGATGGTGATTTTGAGACTCATAAGGAATCATTAATTAATTAATAATTATTAAAGGTTCCTTTCATTGAAGTCTAGAAGGGGACGTTTTCGTTTGGTCGTCTCGGAATCTTGTTGTGAATAATGTTTCTCTCAATTCGAAAATTGGCAAACTATACTGCAAGTTGAAAGTGGTGGCGTGCTTACAAAATGTAATTGTAGCGGAACTATAGGATTCAATGTTGCTAAATTACCTCTGTAATAAACTTAGATCTGAAATATTGAGTTAAAAAGTTTTCCAAATGGTCATTCCCTTCCTGAAATCTTGGAAGGAATCCCCTCCTCCTTCTCCCCACGAAATCTGAGAGAGAAGTTGGATGGGAGAGGGAGGAGGGAAGCCGTGTGGCCGCCTCGGGGATAACTTTATGTCACTCCCTCTCGCAAGTTGAACTTTATTTCAACTCGATTGGTATAGTCATGGGCGTATGAGAATACATTATTCTTAATCCCATATTTGCTCGGGCCCTTTTAGTTCATCCCGAGACCCAGAGGCTATAGAGGGGATGGGGAGAGCATTCACAGCGATGGCAGTGATGATAAATAATTCACTTTCCTTTAAAGTAAAAAATATTAATGATAATTATAGGAGGAAAAACTGTGAAGCGTTATTTATCCACCTTTACAGATGTTTCTATTTCATTGGTTTACAAGAGAAAATAGTTCAGTCAATCTCAACGTAGTGATATGTATTTCGTAATCGCAGCAGAAAAGCGTTATAGCGTTTTTTGGGGATGCGAAAGCTTTGAATATGGATTTTAAAAAGCTCGGCTACGAAACATTGAGAGCCTCCCCCTCTCCTATCCCTCTTCTTCCCCTCCCCAGTTCTGTGAAAACCTCAAAAGTACTCCTTTTTCATAAATTAGAATAATTTGTGTTGTGTCACTAAAAGAATTTCCCTTTGTTGAGCAAGAACAACGTAAGTAGAAAGTGCCCTTTGTTCGGAATGGAAAGATAGTTACTTAAAATTGTGAGTTTATGAAAAACATTCAAATGCTGGAAATATGACGAGATAATGGTAATATGTACAAAAGTTGATACTGAAGTGAACAAGTGCTATGGTGCTAAACATATCTAGCGCCCTCTATTTCTGTTCGTGTCATAGAAACTAGTTCAATTTCTATGGTTCGTGTGTACATGTTCAAATTCAAAACTATATTGTCCAATGTAAATTCGTTTAGGTTATTTTTGATATTTCGATACTTTTCAACATGTTTTAAACGTTATTTTTAATTCCAAGTAATAAAGACAGACAAAAACCTAACTTTTAAACTGTACGTTCGGTATTTTGTGATTAACTCATAGGCATTGTGTCCGAGCCACGAAATTTTCAGGACAAAAACTTGAATCATTTATCGTCCGCTAGATAACCTTTATCTTTGGTAAAAGAAAACCAGGAATGTGCATGATTATGATTTGTTCAACTTCGTGATCTTGGCTTTGAGTAAGACTAGGTTCAAATTCAAATTTTGTGAACAGTTTCCAGTTGGTGTTTTCTGTCCTTTATTGTTAATGTGCGAATAGCATAAGCCTCTTTTAGAAGGCCAAGACAGGAATGCGAATGTCAGTCTGTCAAAACAATATTTTGCATGTGTAGCCTATTGAATATTCTGCTTCGTGTATCATGGCGGCGCCCTCCTTTCTTCAGACTTGTGCATCACCCACAAAAGGACACATTGCAAGAAAATATACCTATTAACAAAAGGAGAAGAGTAATGTGCATCCGTAGAGAAAGGTTAACTGGGGAAATGCTGTAGTTAGTTGCGCCGAGGATTTTCCCTGGTCACTTGCAGAAATTCTTTTCGGATCACCCACTTTTCTTTGTCACTCCTCCTGCCGCCCCCCCCCACCCCACCCCCCTCACCCCCTCCCGTCTCTCCTTCTTCCATTTTCCGGTTGGTGTTTTCTGTCCTTTATTGTTAAGTGCGAATAGCATAAGCCTCTGATCATGCCCAAGGCTAAGTCAACTAACAATTTGTACATTGTAAACAGGAGCGTAACCCGTGAGACTTCATATCCTTTGGGGGGGGGGGCTTGGGGTATGGTGAAAGAGTTCGGGTGGGAGTCCAAGTTTCGCGCGCGACCAGCTCGGTCATTTTATAAGATAAAATCCGTGGCACTGTGGCAATAGCCAGTTACACAAGACAAACAATACGAAGGTGTCACGGTGTAATAGCAGTTTGAGGTTTACAGCTTACTGCAAGGTTGCCAGTTTTTCTATAACGCAACCGGTCAAATTTCGAGAATTTACCCACCAAATGGAGTGAATAAAGGCCAAAAACTTTTCGTGCGATTTCTACCCCTGTTTATCCGTAGCATACAAATATGTAGCCTGCAGGCGTACATAATGTAGCTTTCAAAAGTGTGGGGTACAAAAGGATGAACTATAGTACCGCTATGCATATGATATATATTTTTAGTCATAAATGAGATGAGATATTCCAATTTTGACAGTTCTGCAACTTCGTATGAGCTCTCTCCACGTTGTTCTATCAATTCTCCCGCTCATGGTCCCCTTTCTCCCTCTCTTTCTCTCATTTCCCGTCTCTTTTATCTCTTTTCTTCTGGGGGCCCGGGCGACCGTCACAACCGCCGCCTAGAAAGTCACTATACTCTTTGCTGATAACCCTGTCTGCTCTGTTCTCATTCTGTTTACAGTACATAAATGTATCCTTCACTCTTTGTCTACAAAAGCCTATGTATTTCTTTATAATTGGATGATTCATTTCTCGGTAAGATTTGTTATTTGCCGAATCAAATTTAGAATTTGGATAAACTTAAAAATTAAAAAATGAAATAGCGATTGGATTTTGACAATTGAGTTCAGTTTTTCGTACTTTCAATTGTTTTGTCTGAAGTTCTCATTTTGGTCTGGACTGTTCTTTCAACAGTACAGTTTAAATCTCATTGTCTATGATTTACTATAATTATGATTTAGATAAATTTGTACATGAAGCTCAATTTCATCGACCCATGCAGGCTTCATTCATTCAGTCACTACAAAACTGTCTGTCCAGCGCGATAGTCCAACAGTTTTATACATTATTCGGCTTAAATCTGTATAGTCGTTGGGAAGCAATATTTCGGTTAGGTCTTTTCTAACAACTGATTACTCTGTGTGAGTTCACACGTGCGATATTGAAATTACGTAATATATCATAGACCTCGTAACAATGACAGAAAGCAAACTGATAAGACGATATTTATCTTGAGACGTACTTGGCTGATATTAATTTCATATAATTCCCGTCAGTTGATGATTAACATCAATCTCGAACTGGTTTAACTGAGCCATTAAATGCATTTTGTCATTTTCGTCCAATATTGGACGAAAATGTGGGCAAAAGCAATATATATTGCATTTGCCCACCAATGTCTTGTGGGAGGCAAGTGGCGGCGAGGGGGAAAGACATTTGTCTGGGGATCCCGCCTTCCCCCCTCCCTGGTTACGTCACTGTTTGTAACCCGCATACTATATAATAATCATTTGATCATTTTATTATGCATTGCAGCTGACAGGATTTCCTTACTTGAATCGGAAGGAAAAATGTTAGAAATAATAAGAAATAACACTTCGGAATAGCTAATCCCTGCAGACCATTGAAACATTCACCGAAGCCTGCTCAAGGCACTGATCATATACTAGGGAGTTGCCTTTAAACTCACTGATCTTGCTTACAGTGCAATGGCTCAAACATGAATTTTTCATGTCTGCTAATAGTAGTTGTACCAGAGGTCATTGTCTTAAACTCCAGAATTTGCAAAGTAGGATTAATATTCGGCATAACTTTTTTCTAATAGGATTGTGAATGAGTGGAATGGTTTGCCTGAGAAAGTTGTACTTGCAAGTATTGTGAATGGGTTTAAGAATGATTTGGAAAATCACTTTACGCATTGTAATCGGGTCTGAGTTTTGTGTCTTTTGTTTTTCTCCCTCTCCTATAGGGTCCTTGATAGGGTCTTGAGTGTCCCTCCTGATCCTTTTTTTTTCTACTAAACTAAACCTCTTCAGCAATACATGCATTTTGCAACTGGTACGGTAAGCAGCTAATTTAAACACAAACAAACCAAATGAAACAAAACTTGAAGTACGACCTCTATTTCGATTCGAAAAGAAAAAAAACCGGTGTGGTAATCAATAGTAGAGTCAGCTGGTCTTCTGCTACTCAGCATGTGTTGTGTGGTATTATGAATGAGTCACTGTGTGTGTGAGAAGACCTAACGTTACTATAACAAACTCATCACCATTTACACTTAACTCAGTATGCGATATAGGCTAGGTTTGGTCACCCGTGCATTCGTGTTTGAGACAGTCATGAAGATGGAGATCAGAGACGGTGATCTGGATTTATAAGCGAGAGGAAACCTAATTCATGTTTCATTTGTCATCGACACAGCATGGGTCACACAAGTAACATTGCCAAGATGGAATTCAGGGAGGACGATAGAGCCTCGGTCATTCTCGAAAAGCTTAGGCTTCAACGGTTAGACGGGAAGTATTGTGACATGGTACTCACCGTTGAAGGTAGGACTTTCAAGGCCCATAGGAACGTGCTGGCAGCTTGTAGCCCATACTTTGATGCAATGTGCAATAGTGGTTTTGAGGAAGAAAAGCAAAATATGGCAACCATTGAATGTGTATCTGCAGATGCCATGGAACAGATTTTGGACTACATGTACACAGGACAGATCAGTATCACAAGTGAAAATGTTGATGTGATTTTACAGGGTGCAGATCCATTTCTGATGTCGCAATTGAAAGAGTACTGCTATCGCTTCCTCACCCAAAACATGGATGCATCTAATTGCTTCGTGGTGAGACATTTAGCCGATCTTTATGGGTTTATCGATTTGTATGAGAGAAGTAAAAAGTTTATTCGCAACCAGTTCATGCAAGTCGCTCAAAATTCCATGGAAGACATTGTTCGTCTCAACTTTGACGAGATCCTTGAGATCATCAAAGACGAGGACATCAGAGTCGAGAAAGAAGAAATGGTGTATGAAATAGTCATCGCGTGGGTCAACTTTGATGTGGAATCGAGGCGGAGATGCCTCTTGGAACTGCTGGGGCATGTTCGACTTCCGCAGTTGAATAGAAACTATTTGATCAACGTTGTGGAAAAAGAACCCCTTGTTTCTGAAAATGAAGAGTGCCTGAAATTGTATATGGATGCAAAACACCAAACAGACACTACCAGACACAGTTACTGCAGTGACAGCCCTGTATTAAAGCCACGCAAAGGTAGACTGCAAGATGTGGTCATCATAACCGGTGGCATTTCAGAACAAGGACCGATGTCGGAGTGTTTTGGATACGTCATGGAAGAAAACAGATGGACCCCTTTGCCAGCTTTGCCTGTGGAGCTCCGATTTCATGCAGCGGCTGAACTGAATGGCTGCATGTATGTGGTGGGTGGGTCAAGCAATGGTCTTGTTACAAATTCAGTACACGTCTATGACCCAAACGTTAACAGTTGGAGGTGTGCGGCAAACCTCCCGGACCCTATCGAGTATCTTTCTCTTGTCGCTTGCAATGGTTACCTCTATGCCTTAGGTGGGATACGGTGGGAAAGGGTTCAACAGACCGTATATGAATATGATCAGGACCTTGACCAATGGAAGAAAGTGTCTGACATGCCAACTCCAAAGTACAATATGCAAGTAGCGACAATAGACAATAGGTACATCATCACAATAGCCGGACGAGATCGCCACAGACGGCCGGTCAAACTGGTGGAGAGATACGACACATACACTGGCGAGTGGTCCTCTCTTACCCCTATACCTCTGGAAGAGGGCACTTGTTGGGATTTACCAGTGGTGGAAGCTTTCCATGGTAAAATTCATGTCACTGATCTTGCCACGAGACAGTTTTGTTTGGACCCTGATAAGGACAACTGGACAGAAGTGGCCTGCCAATTTTGTCGACTGCCAGAGAGGACTTGTTTCCAGTACTGTTGTATGAATCGTAACGTTTTCATCTTTGGCGGTTGGGGTACGGAGAGGTCTATTAACTCGCCCATTTCCGATGCTTGTATTTTCAACCAGGATCTGAACCTCTGGACTAACATATCCTCGCCTCCAGCCTCCACCCTAGCATCTGCCTGTTGTTTCCTGCAAATTCCGTACGAATTTCTTCTTAACAACGATAACCAGGAGAGTTCCACAAGGTCATGTTCAGCTTCAGTGAAAAAGGCGTAGGTAAGCAAAAAGTCTGCTAAAAGTTTGGTATTTAATTAAATTAAAAGTCAACATGATGTATATTGCCTCCAAGGTTTAGAATGAATAAAAATGCTATTTTATAAAGTTGAAGCTTATATACTTTCCCTGGCTGCCATTCAAAATTATCTGTACTGAGTACTGTAGACATTTTGGAGTGTCACAGGGGCAATACACGTACAAACACTAAGTGAGATATTAAAGTTAGGTGTCTTCAAACTTTCTTGATAGTGGCCAAAAACTGCATTGATCCATTTGTTTCTCAATGTGACAACATAATAACTGTGTACTGTAAGAAATCTGAATGCAAGTAGACTCCACTCTCCGAACTGTCAAGAAAAGTTAACCAGTTAAATGAAATTAAATAGTACCATGTTGAAAATAACTTTGGTTCACAGTACTGTTAGGACTATGCTGTACAGTACAGTATGTAGCATCACTATATATACTGTACTATCAAATCTCCAGTGAGAGTGAAATGCTTCAAGTGAAAAACTTGACAATTTATAAATGCTTTCAATTTTCCAATTTTCTAACCTGCTACGTACTGATATCGATCATATTGTTGATGGTGGAACCGCAGTTTAATATAGATCCATGCTTTGATGACCTCCTCCCAGCCTGCCTCCTCTTATTGGGTATCTTCCAAGCTGTATTACACAGTGTACAATTTTGACGTGCTTATTTTGACCAAGACAACAACAAAAAATCCCAGTTCTGTACAGTATATATATTTTTGCCATGTTGCAAACTGTGTAGTTTCTAACATATATACAATGTGTGCACATTTGAAAATTACATTTCGGGGAATAATTTACTGTATCCGGCAGGTATGCATCGCTAATTGCTATGCAAAATAAAGTGCTTAACAGGCAAATTACATAAATGCAAAATGCAAAGATAGCAGTTTTTGTACACACAGGGAGTCAGAGACCATATTATTTTCTAAGAAACAAAGTTCATAGCCATTGGAAAAGTTCTACGCAAGATTGAACACTCCAATTATTCCCTGCATATACACAGTTCAACTTTGATAACTATAGATAGTGTTTGCACAGTATGTTATTGTAGGTTCTATGAGTCTTGACTCATTATGTGCCAGGTGTGATCAAACTTCTGAAAATGCATGGATGACTCACCAACCATATAGCCTTGCTATCATCGCTTTAATCTTGATATAAACAGCAGGTAATTTATTTACAATAGTAGATACATTTGAGTGATAAGCAGTGAATACGGTATAATGTGACACTTCCAATGGTATGATCATGAATTCATGATAAAACTATTTTGAACTAATTCACACACAAACATACCGTATATATGGGATGCCATTTTGGTCAAAAAGAGATTGTCAGGTTCAAGTTTCTAGATATATTTTAATATACCGCGTGCACGGTACTGCATAACATGTAAATAATTTTGATAGTTTTCCATTACGTTGAACGTAACCAAGTGTTTGATTCGGTGATTACAACTTTTGAGAATTCACATGGATGACTCACGTATGTTTACCCATGGTAGCAGAACGCCGCTATCATTCATCAATTGATCTTGATTAAACGAGTAATTGACTTCTGACGAGATTGGGTGATAACCACTCAATACTGTCATTAATATTATGAAGAATAAATTTTTATCAGTTTTAACGTTCTGCATATATTACAGTGTAGAATTTGCTACATTGTGAGGGTACCATTCTTAACCATTTAACTTTATTACAGATATAATTTACTGTAGTCCAACAAAATTAGAGCACTTGGTGGATGAAGAAATTATGAGCTCTAAAGATTTGCAGTTTTTAAGCAACAAGAAAAAAAGAGAAGAAAATTGCAATTAATATACATTCTTGTTCATTAACTTTTTAACATTTCAAGTACTTTTAGAGAAAAATACCAGTATACACTTAATAAACAGTAGGAAATCCTCTAGAGTCTAAGAAACTGCGCTGTTCCTTTCCAAAGGTTGTAATCTTTCCTGAGTAGTGAACTTAGCAGTGATCACAAGTACAGTAGTTGCAGACTATTAGTGTACTGAAACACTATGCAGTAAGTTCACTAGTACTATAGACTAGTATCATGTATCGTATACAGTTTCTGGAGATGCATATATTGCCAATGATAGCAAGATTTGTTATTTAGGTTGAATTACCAAGACTGGACCTTGACAATGAACTTTGCAGGTGGACCACACATAAAGTATACGGGTATATCAGACAAACCATCTATAAACAGTAACTCCTTTGTTTAAACTAGAAACAAGCTCTGTCCCTTCAGGGTATACATATTTGATAATTTCCTTCCAAAGGGTAAGAACTAAGGTGAAACTTTGACAATTAAGCTTGTAAAGTAACAAAGAAATCTGTTTGAAAAAAGGATATATTTATGACAGCAATATCATATGTGATCCAAACTGGTGGTGATGTTTATTGATGCATCTTATAAGTGACACTCGTGGGATTTTGGCTCACTAAATATTTGAGAATAGTGTCATATAATAAACAGTACTTAGGCTCTGCATGTTATACCGAGACTGCTCCGAGAGGTTGATATTCTAACAGCTTAAGACTTACTCCACGATGGAACAAAGGACTCAAACTCGTCATTGACTGAAACTCCCTCATTAGACGAGGGTGACAAAAACTGGAAAAGTTCTGCTCTCACCTGCCAGGGTGGCAATTTCACTGCTGAGACAAGCGGGTAGCGAAACATGACTACTGTACTTAGTTTATATATATACCAAGGAGGCGATGCTCTCATTAAAACCGTGGTGGAAATAACGTGGCAACCGCCTACCGGGGTGGTAACTTCCTGATTAGACAGGGTGGCAAAAAACTGACAACTACCGCACCGATCAGGGTGGCACATCCCTGATTAGACCAAGGAAGTGAGACTGAATAGGCCAGGGTGGTGAAAATATCTCCCATAAAAATTAGACAAGTGTGGTGTTAGCTTGAATCTACGTACATTGACTTGGAAAGAACGAAACTCGTGACAAGAGACTTCTTTGTACAGTACTGAAAACATCCTGTTCTTTATGAGGTTTTCTCTGTACAGTGAGAGCTCACTATTATGCAGATAATGTTTTGTATGTGTAAAGTACTGTAATGACAACAGTCGTTTTTGTCAATTAAGTGACAAATTTCCTCTGAAAAGAAGAGTGAATATGTTGACTAAGCATATAGAAAGGTTGTTTGGGCATTTTGAGAATTGTCCTTTTATAAAAATAAAAAAAAAGAACCACAATCCCCAAAAGCATTTTATTTCCTCACGTTCTATAAAGTTCACTGAAGTGTATACATACAGTGTTGTACCACCATATCTGACAACCCTTAACGATCAGATTAACCATACATAATTTACGTAAACTGCTTGAATGTTTTGACAAGTTCCTTGTTATATGTGAGAGTAATAGGACCTGATTTTTGGATCCTAACAGGATCTCAGTCTCTGAAGAAGATCCTGAGCTAGGATCGGAAAGTCAGGCCGTCTAACTGTTACATATTTACCTACACAGGCCTTTTTTTTTTTGCAGTAGAAGGTCTATAAGTAGTTTGGCTAACAGTTTTTTGCTCTCTTTGAAGTTCCTCTTTCGTTATTTCAAGTACAACGTTTGGCCTGCATGCTGCATACCTGTACACCCGCCATCTCAACATTGATTTGGGAGTTTTAACTTGGTTTCAACAGGTTGCCACTGCCTGTCCACGTTACTCTGCATGCATAATTTGTACAATTATAGATACTGGATGTATCTAGGCTAGTAAAGTAGACCATGGGAAGACCAACTTTCTATTCTCCTTGTATCCTCATATCCATAAAAATTTGTTTTCCCTGGTTAGACTGTATCCACTATCCAGCTCACCTCATTTCTCCAGTCATGGACTCTTCTTTTCAAAAATCTCATTTTAATCTAAAACCTGTCAAATTAATTCACTAATTTTTCCTGTTCATTTCCTTTGATATACTATAAATGGTAGATCTGGTATCAGAAATGTCACAAAATGAAGGTGTTCCTATAAAGGTGCTTTTGTGGTACTGTATTCACATCGCCTCAGTACCTTTTGTACTATACAGTAGACCTCCATTTTTTGTTCTGGAGAACATAAACATTAATTGTTCAGGCTGTAGGTTTGAGTTGCATGAATTGTGTTGTAACCACAACACTGACTCTACTAAACAAGTTCCTATGAACAACCGAATACAATACCTGCATTGTACAGTATTGGTACATGTAGTACAGTGTTTATTATACACCCATTTTTACAAAGCTTGTTGACGTCCAGTAAAATGGACTTGTTACAAGTCATTTACATTCTTCCCAGAACCAAGTGACGTACTGTACATGTACAGTGTCTAATACCTAGATTTAAACTGTTCTAACAGGCCAGATGCAATCTCAGATTAACCTCATTAGGGTCTGTCTACCCCATGGTCAAGGGGGGGGGGGTTTAAAAGTAAAAAATAAAAGTTCTTAAAAAACAGTAAAATGTTTTTTGACTGTTTGTTATTCTGAGAAAATTTTCCCTTTGTTAAAACTATATAGGAAAAGTGTAATTGAAACTCTGTGTGAAATTTTCTCCGATGAGGTCGCTTTGGGGTTACTGTGTAGAATGGATCATGAAATGTATAAACCTCCGAGGGAATATAAGAGAGATCAAATGGTTGTAAGGGAGCAGGTGTCTATTTGGAGGGAAACAAGATGTAAACTTGGGAGTTAAATTTTCTCACAGTTTGTGGTAGTGTCCTTATAAGAGATATAAAATTTAGCGTTCATTATTCGAGACGGGCGGCTTCAGTTGTTATTTCACAGTACTTGTTATTTCAAATCCCATTGGCAGAAGCAAGGAAGGATGTATAAAAAGACAAAGGTGTTTTTTTGCCAGGAGTGAGGCCAGAGAACTGCACAGATAATAAAGATCCTAGTAAATTTAATAGGTTGGTCACAAAACATACAGTACTACTGACCTACACTTATGAGGAACCTCAAAGAAGAGATGGAAAGAATTGATTGGTCAAATGGGAGTTATCACCCTGGCAGGTCAAACTGAGTGCCTGGAACTCCAGCATCCATTGGAAACAGGACATGATGATCAACTGGAATTTTCTTGATATATTTCTATTTTCACACCAATTTTCAATATTGATTTGTTTATTTTACGTTGTACAGCCAAGTTGGTCAACTAACTGTTTAGGCTGCAACTAATTGTCTGACTATTAATCGTTTCCATTTCTATTAATATTTTACATTTAACACAAATTTCACATATTTTTGGTAAATGTTTTAAATTTTATGGTGCATGGGAAGATAACCTCCTAAAAATGTATGAAAACAGGAATAAAGTTAGCATGTGAGTATGGAAAGGGGAGGGGAAGGGGGGGTTAGGTGGGCAGAGGTGGTGATGGATACATAATGTTTAGCGATCCAGAGGTGTTAAATTGTTAATTGTCATACCTAAATAACAACTTTTTGAGATTACAGCTGACAACACAGATGATGAAATTTTCCATCTTCACAGACTCCCCAAAACACCAATCAATAAATTGAGAACCATTCTCCTACAACTAAAGAGATGTGATGTCCTAAGGTTACCCACGAGTAACTGGTTCATTATATATGTATGGCAAACACCATAATATACACCCTTCACTTTAAGTATCCTTGGTCCTTGGGATAACTGTTATTTTTTGTCTCCCTTTATTTAACTAATTAAAATTCTCTGCATAAACCCCCAAAGCCAAAACACCATTCTCCTACAACTAAAGAGATGTGATGTCCTAAGGTTACCCACGAGTAACTAGTTCAGTATATATGTATGGCAAACACTATAATATACACCCTTCACTTTAAGTATCCTTGGTCCCTGGGATAACAGTTATTTTTTTGTCTCCCTTTATTTAACTAATTAGTATTCTCTCTATAAACCCCAAAGCCAAAACAGACTGCCCGCTCGCTCCACCATTTACATCTACTGTGGCTGTATTGATTTTCATCTTTTGGTCAATTCGTGCCGGACGCAATGAATGCAAGGTTTTGTTCCTTGTGGCCCAGTCAATTAATGAGCTCAGCACTTACTGTAGTTACAGAACAAAGAGAATGCAGTGTGTCCATATGAAATCTTATTTTGAAAAGAATTATTTTTTTTTTGTCTTGTTTTTTATTCTTTGCTTTTACTCCATAGTGAACGGTCAAGGATCTTTATCAGAGATGTCATAGATACTGTGATCAATGCATTTCCTTCGGTACCAGTTAATTGACACAGTTTTGTTGAAAGACTGGAATATAAATGACAATTCCGAAATGAATTTAAGTAATTGTAGGCAGGTTGGATCAAATTGAATGACACAATTCATGAGCCACTGAATAGGACACTTGAGAGGTCGATCTGTTTGTCTGAAATAAGATCTGACAGTGATACGATTAGGATCCGGAACGAAATATATGAAATGTATGGAACTTGAAAAGAAAGATATCATTGGAAGGGGAAAAAAGAGCTTGTAGGCAAATTTCATTCATAGCTGCTGTAGTACTTTTTGCACTGTACTTTGTATGTATGTATGTAGAGTGTAATTTAAAGTGGTCTCGGTACAATTGCATGGAACTATAATTGTGGGAAGCATGATTTGTGGTGAAGATTTGTAGTTGGGCTGATTGGATACCTTACTGTACTACTGTATGCTGTAACTGTGCTGTACTTAATAGTACTGTTTAACACATTACTGTGCAGTACAGAACAGTATACCACTGTAGAGTACAGCACAGTATAGCACTGTACAGTAAATACTTTACATTTGCTGATCTGTACAAAAAATCCATCCATCTAGTTTTCCCTAATATTGCTGAAAGGTTATAGTATTTACAGTAAATTATTTAGACTTTAATGGACATGGACATGAATATACAGTATGATGTGTTTGTGTTTTAAATGTATTTAAACATACTTGGCTAAAACAGTTAACAGCAGTGCCATATGGATAGATAGAAATTAAGATGACACAGCCATACACAGCTTTATTATATATTGTGCAGTAAAAAAAGATCTGCAGGTCGAGAACGTTAAGCTTTTCATCTCGAGTGTCTCTGCCATCAGTCATGAAAGATATCTCGCTCAGACTTTTTACGCAGAATTTCGAAAACGGACAGATGTGCATCATACCTTATGCCAATCAGGTTCTCCAGTTACCATGACGACAAAAGGATTTACTTGGCTTTTACCCCAGCATGGGAAATGTACAGAGTCAGACAGAAATCTCTGCCCCTGCTGAGAGGCGAGGAACAGATGGAAGAGGGTGGCAAATGAAACATTGCTTTCAGTTTTTATCTCTCTTTATGGGAGTTCTTGATTGACTCAAAATTACTTCAATCCATGTTTTCCTGACTTTTTATGATTGAAATGTAAAAAGCATATATGAAAATTACAACCAGGTCCCTTATCATTCCCAAGGTGATCAATCAACTATGCAGGTAACAAAAGAAGAAAGAAAACCCTAATTATAACGGAAATTAGATTAACTTGCGTTGCTGTATGTCAGTGACTTTTGCCCACTGTAGTTGCCATTGACATGCTCTGCCTTTTGATATTATATCCTTGGAGTTACTTTAAGATAGTGCAAGGACAAATCAAGAACGTTTATAGGTGGAAATCAGAAATTTTGGAATTGCTTTATTGAGAATATTACAATATCCAGTTACATATATACGTATTAAATATACAGTAATTTAACAATTTTCAATGCAAACCAAATGTACACAATAGACTATACAATGTACAATGCCATACATGCAAATTCTTATCATACAAGATAACAATTATTGAATAATATTGCAATACAATGTATGAGGATATTACAATACACTTTTTCTACTGTTTGATCATGAACCGGCAAATTGCATTGGTAGCAGAAGGTTACTGTCGGTAGTATTCAGTACTTTCATAAAATACTGGACTGAAATGGTTAATTAACTCGCTTAAGTTACTTCGCTCCCCGCTTACCTGTCCCCCCAAAACCTAAGCACCCTCATTCTACCGTGCCTAGAATGAACTGGTAACCTTTTAACACTGTCGTGACACTGCTTTGACCGCCCCCCCCTCCCCGGTCAATGCCCTTCTCATTCTACCATCAAAAGTGCCTACATCATGCGTTTTGTTGTCTGGAATTACCTCAAGATTTTCGTAAGGAGTATGCTAATACAGCTGGTTTTAACCACATATTGACAATATACAGATCAATTAGCATGATCAAGGGCTACTGAATTATGTGCAAATATTACATGTCTCCATTAGATTTACACAATAAATTGGACATTCCAATGTAAAATTGCAGACCTGTATGTATTTAGTTAAATACAGCTGAATTGTTTGTGTCACGAGACATGCACTAACCGTGTCACGAGACATGCACTGTGTCACGAGACATGCATTAACTGTTTCACAAGACATGCCCTGTGTCTGGAGACATGCACTTATTTTATGTACAGTACATACATCAATGTGTGTAGTAGACACACACAGTACAGTTTAACTAACTAGTCAGCTTTTATATCTTGGGAAACAGATATAAATACAAAAATATGTCTTACTTATCTTCCATCATATCAGTAAAACACACTCACATACTGTCATCATTTGTAATAAAGAAAAGGTTACACTCTGTCCCCTTACTGTAACATTTATGATCTTGAACCTTTAAATGATAAGTCATGTAAGTATTTTGTTTTTGTCTTCTGATGGTATTAGGACTATAAATCAATAAATCAAAGTCCATGTAATTGTGCTGTCATATAATTAAACCACACACATACATGTACAGCATCATACTGTGCTAATGGCTATACATAGCCAGTGTTGCAAATCGCACAGTTTGCAATATTTATATTCATTCCCTGATCATTTGTGATCATATATGTACTTTTAATAACCATCAAGAATTCCTTGAATTTACAGCCTTGCTATTTATCAATATATCAATTTGTTGATTTTGCAACATTCTACAGGATTTAAGATTTGCTAAACTGGTATTAAATTTATCAGACACTCACATTTGTACAGAAATATATATTTTTTTATTAGATATATCTGCTTCTAACTATTTGTACTATACACATACAGTTAATTAATTTTTCAATATTATGAGCCATGTAAGAGGTAATCAGTTTACTTGATTTGGGATTACCAGTATCCATTGCAGGTAACAAGTTAGCAAAACTGAATGATTTAAATGATGATTAAACAATCATGTTAGTTTAATTGGAATCTTTAAATATTCACCCACAGAATTTGTACATGATATTCTGTATTAATCCATGTTAGGTTTATCATAAACATTGATCATAAACGGTTTATCATAGGCTTTAGGTTTATCATAGGCTTTAGGTTATCATAAACGTTTATCAAAAACATTAGGTTTATCTTAAACATAATCATAAAAATTGTAAACATTATTTGCTGTATTTTAAAAGATCCTGTACCAAGTCTTCTGTTGTTTAGCTGGAAAGAGTAGAATTCGGACTTGATAACCTTCAACTCTATCCAGTCCATTCTTATACCTGCCCATTTACTCCTCTCTTTACCTATCTCCATTTTGTGTACACTGTGCCCCCTTCTCTCCCCTCCCCCTCTCCCCTCCCCCCTCCCCTCCCCCTCCCCCACTGATGATCTTCAGGGCCAATGTCCAATAAAATCTACCACTCTTAGGGCTTATTACAATCATAGTTTCAGGGTAAGCTGGACAGTGGAAGCTGATTGCATATGTTGAACAGAGACAGATCAGTATCATCATTTGTTAATAATACCACACCTGTAAGTTTTCAGGTATATGTATTGAAAAATCCATTGGAAATGAGACAGTCAGGCGCGTAGCCAAGGGGGGCGAAGGGGGCAGCCGCCCCCCCCTTGCGCATATTTTTAAATTTTTTTTTTAAAGTTTTATGATATCGCTAGTATTTTCAAAGAGAAAATGCTAAGATGCAACTTACAAGGCCTGGGAAATGCCATTTCCAGCGATCTGGGAGGCATTTTCAGCCAAAATTTTCTTGTACGCTTCGCGCCAACCATGGTGGCGCTACGCTTAGATAGTTTGCAATGCCGAATCTACAGTTTCGCCCCTCCCTTGGCAAATTCCTGGCTATGTGCCTGGAGACAGTCATGAGCTACTGTACAGTTAGTACTGTAGATCTAGATCAAATACATGTAGGATTCTAATCTTGGGTTAAATATGCAGCCTGTACATTATATTGCTTCAAATAGGATTCTATCAGCAGTTGTGTATACATGTGTATAGGTCAAAGAGGTTCTCTTACAGTCTCGAACCCCAATTTAATTAGTAATGGAGGTTGCAGTTATTTGGCAGGTGTGAGCGGCTGTTTGTTCTACACGGCGTGTCGTCTGCATTCTGTTTGAATAAAATTTATGAATATTCATGGGATTTCACACAGCATCTCTTGCGCTATACCTCTCTCGCGGAGTCTCAAATTCCAAATGTCTGACCTTCTTCACATCACTGATCTACAAAGTAATCCCAGATTGATTGATTGCAAACTGAATATTGTGAGATGTATTTTGTAACTAGTTTGCAAAACTTTACTTATTTTACTTCTCACTTACCTGTCTCACCACAACAGCTGCACTCTTATTCATCTAGTCTAAATCACACCCAAAGTTTCTGAAGCACATTTAAGAGACTAGAAGATTTTATTTTCCAAAAAATCTACATAATTTGGCTTTAAGCATCATTCCTTTATACCTGTCTCATGCATAACACATACTGTACAGCATACTGTATGTTGCACTCTAGTCCAAACTAATTGTAGCTCACAAAAATGAGCTTGTTCTCGCTAGGTGTTTGTACAAGTACCGGTTTTGCGAGAATCTGTGTTACATATTTGTATTAATAGTGAGTTAGCATTTTGTTGTGTGAAGGTGTTAAGGTTGCCTGTTTATAAAAAGTGGTTAAGCCCATAGGAAGGGTTTTTTTTTTATGAAGAAGAATCTTTAGACTTCAAAGTGTGGATGATAAGCTTATCCCAACTTGGACACAAATTCAAGTTAGGCTAGTTACTGTAGAATCAACACTAGAACGAAATACCATGTCATTGCACTGGACCAATTCTGTACACTGGCCCACCACCTCTGTTCGCTGGTCCACTTCTCTACAATGGACCACTTTCCTACAAAGAAACTAGCTCGAAACACTTTCTCATGATCGGTAAATATTTACCTTTGATACAAAAGCAACTCTCATTTACACACCTTGCACAGTTATTTACTTGCATTGAACACACAAGTACCTGGTAATTACAGTCCTTGGAATTTGTTGTCCATGCTAGTAATAATCACACTTGTGTTCTGCAACCTGACAGTGTGAATGTACTGGCCTTGAAAACATCAACGAAAACTCACAATGCATGTAAATGACTCAAAATGAGGGAGGGATATTCCTGTAAAGTAATGGAATTCTAGTAGCCTCCATGTACTGCTACACATAAACAAGCTCAAGTGTTTCTGCTGTCACTGTCAAATCGACCTTTTAAATTTTTACACAGACAATGCACATATTACAGTACTATACAAGTTTTGAAGTATAAAACAAATGGGTTTCCATCACTTATGCAGAATGAGGTATAAAAAAACTGACTTCGAGGAACTTTGCATCTTGAAATGGGAGGCGATGGAGGGAATTGTATGAAGCAGCGTGTCCTGATCTTTGCCTTCGTTAAGTCGAAGATATCCAGATTCTGTAACAGAGGAGCCGCCCATTGACGAAGATGTGTTGTTTAGTCTGAGTGCATTTAATTGTCGACAGATTAAGTACTAGAAGATATTTAAAGCTTGGTTTTATCGAGGATTAACATTGGATCATGATCTGATTCAGCGATAGTGAACTGTTGTTTACATACATTTTTGTTTAGTTACAAATATATTGCATAAATACATTGCTCATTTAATTATATACTTTGCTCCTCGCTTACCTGTCTCCCCACAACCTTAGCACCCTCGTTCTACCATGCCTAGAATGAACTGGTAACCTTTTAACACTGTGCGCCCTCTATGACTCCCCCCCCCCCCCACACGCCACCAGTCAATGCCCTTCCTTCCTTTCCATTCTACCATCCAAGGTACCAGTATCGTGCATTTTTTGCATGTGGATTTTATTTTTATATTGTTATTGTACTGTCCTGTAATCATTGTACTGTAATCAATCATCTTCACTCAGTAACCCTCCACTGTTGGAAGAAGGGATATGTCTATATTATTGTTTGATAAATTTCCAATTTTATTATTAATAATAATAACAACGATATTTGATCAAATTTGATCAATTTTTGGGAAAAAAGTAAAGAAAGAATGCTTCTTTTCAAGTAATATCCCTGATATTTTCACCTTTCCAGGGCTTGTTTATTGACAAAAAATTCCAAGACAAATTCCACTTTGCTTTTAGCTCCAATGGAATTTCTGTCAATATAATTGCCAGAGATATTTTGTTGTTTTTGAGTGAGTGCACCGACCTAGCAACCATCCTCAGATTCAACTTTATAAAAGAGCCCCCAGGCAACTTTGTCAGCTCAGGAATAACAGCACCTTTTCACCTGAAATAAATTTGATGCCAAAGAAATGGATTTGCAGTTGACAGCTCTATAAAAGCCATTCACCTTTTGGGTCTCACCCTTTCCTTCGATCTTATTCTCTTATATATTTACTCCAGTGTGCTCAGTGAGAGAACTGTTGTGGTATATAGTAGCTAGGCTAGTTATAGGCTAACCAAGGAGACAGTGTGCTACCAGATAAGACATACATTATGTACATTACATCAGGTAGTTGCCATATATACTGATATGTTGTCCTAGTTTGGGGATACAGAGGGGTGGGTATGGTGTGAATATATCTGACTTGAAAGTAGCTCTTTTCATTGGTAAGTTTCACATTTTGGCAGGCATCATCGTAAATATCCAAACCAGTAAGTTTTGGAATTACTGTCCATGTTTAAATTTGTGTAGCTCATTGTAGCATTTTTGCCAATTTTCCATTTCAATCTTTTGCTACCCGAATACTGTATAATTTATCACCTGATGGTAGACCCTACAGTGGCTTTCATTCAAGTCCTCCATGGGTACATGATGTGCCCTTTTGGAGAATTAGATTTTAAAAAAGGGGGGATGGTAATAAAATAAGGAATTATGATTTTTCACCTGTGGAAGTGCATTATTGAAAGCACGTGTTTGTGCATCACTAATAAATGGATCATTGAATATAATCATTTTCCCATAAAAAAAAAAATTAAAAAGGAAGGAAAAAAACAAGGTCATTATTTTGAAGAGGATATCGGTAACCTATAAGCTCCAACACTAACCTGTGGTAATTTGATTTTGAATGAAAAAGTTTTCCATGGGAGGGACTTGAGTTACGACCTCAGTTTTGCAGAAGCCTGTTTCTTTCATCAGGGGAGTGTTATTGAAGTATTGATCACAGTTTGGGGACAGTTGTGGAACTGCTGGACCAAAACATCTGCTATCTAACCTTTATCAAACAAACCTCTGCCAAATCCCTTTATAAATGTCACACATGTTTGAAAACAAATTATGTCAATGCAGGCTCATATCATGTTAAAGCAATATAAATGTTTTATGAGTCTGCTGTAGACCTTTGAACATTAACTCTTGAGTTGTCACATCAGTCCATGCACTCAAACATTCTGTATAGAGCAAAACTTTACTAATTGGCAAATTTGTAAGCAGTCAAGTACTGTAATACTCAGGGGCACAACTCTGTATACTTCTGGCACCTCTCCTCCACCCTCCCCATCCCCAGAAAAAAATCAGGGGGATCAGTCCCCCTCTCCCACTGGCTGGCAGAATTAATATTTTATAAAAATTCCTAGTGTACAGTACATTGATCTATTTTATTTTTATATGTTTATGTATATGTAGCGGTACAACCTAAACTGTCGAAAAATTCTTCAATGTTGTTTAAAATTTCAAAATATAGCACCATTTGACATCTATGCACCCTCCATCTTACCAAAATTGCTCTCCCTTGGATGACTTAACATTGTAGCCCTCCCCCCCCCCTCTCTCCCTCCCAGTACTGAAAAGATGGTTGCATCTGCTAATAATACAGTATGTTACAGGGAAGTCATAGAAGGTATCGCAGTATACTGTATATATTTAATTTGCTCCTCACTCACCTGTTTCCTCACAACATTAGCATGAGAAGGAAGGGCAATGACCAGAGGGACCGGTCATCGAGGGCGCACAGTGTTAAAGGTTACCATGATATTATAGGCATGGTAGAACGAGGTGCTAAGGTTGTGAGGAGACAGGTAAGCTCGTCACTAGTAAATCCAAAACCAGTAAGTTTTGGAATGTTTCAGCTTTTGTAGCGACTTGTGGAACTTTGTGCTACTATACACAATTAAGACACTTTTTTCCCACTACCCATTTCTCACATCTATTATTGTAACTGCACCTGAGGGCAAACAATTTTTTTTTTTATCGTTCAGCCAGATAGTATAATGAATGCAGTTAATATAATTTCTAATTCCCACGGAAATCCTTTTGTTAGTGAATATTTTTTTCCCCAACATGTTGACAAAAAGATGACGAAATTGTTTGTACACTGCTACTGTATATATTCTGAACCCATTATATAGGCCTACTGATATTATGTACTGTTACTGTACAGTATATATTCTAATTATATGTAAACCAGAGCTTCTATTGTACAGTATGTCAGTCCTGATTTGTAAAGCCAAAGACATCACCAAACCTGACACACACAGTGCAGTGTACACACTTCATATTAATTTATCGTCAAAGTATTGAAATATTAATTGACTGACGAATAAATGTCATTTTCTTTTAAAAAGACATGTATGTCAGGATAGATTACGTTACGAGATGAAGCGAGATTGAAATGTATTGTACTAATTATACATACGGTACAATAGTTCTGTTACTGTAGAGACTATCAGACAATTAATGGTTCAATATTCATTTGCATGCAGTTTTATTTGTAGAAATCAGGTAGAATTGGATGGGGGTTTGGGGGGGGAGAGGGGGATATGCAAAGCTAGGGTTTCAGAGGAGCAGATGGGTCTCCTGTTTGGAACCTCATTCTCATGTCCATCTTAATACAGTATCCCACTCAATAGCTTTAGGGTCAATGTTGGGAACAGAAAAGGCAGAGTCTCACTTTAATTCAAAAGTAAATCGCTTGAGAGAGATTCCGTCTTCCCTCACGTCCCATTTTGCCTCTGATTTCCAGTTCAGGAAATCTGCTTCTTTTTTTTTCTGCCAAGTGGAATGTACTACTTGGGGTTGTTGGCTGTACCAAGTTTTCTTTTGTATCACCATGCAAACTAAATGTTAAAACATGTGCAGGCAAGCGACATGCCCCCGGACACTTTTTCTTGCGATAGAACATCATGTGGGGGAGTATGTCAGATTTTACTGTAACATGATCCATCACTTAGTCGATACTAAATATATTTCACTAGTCTCTTAGTACCTATCTCTTATTATACATGCACTCAGACACTAATTTGTTTTCCCATCGGTGTATGTTAGTTTGGGTTTACACTCTGAATTAGGAAATTTTGAAAAAAGAGCCAAAGAGGAATTGTTTTGCTATTAATTTAGACAAGAATTTTCGGTCGGTGATCTCAGCATTATAAATCCAGTGCTCTACCAAGGTGTCCAACCCTTACAGTTGGTAACGTTTCTTTAATAATTATTTCTTTTGGTGGGGGGCATGTGGGGAGGATCTGGAGGGGAGGGGGAGGATCGGGGAGGGGAGGGTTAAGGTGCAAATCACATTACCTTGTATACACTGTAGTCTGTGACCATGGATCATACACATTTCCTTCGATACAATCAAGAAAGGGAATGGATGTCAATTCAAATTGAGCTTTTTGTGTGTCTCTGTTTAAGTTTACATCATTACATGGGTGGGTAGATAGTATAATGCATTTAAATTTTCCTTAATAATCTCTATAGCAATTGTCGTTAATATTAATAGTTGGCACTGCTGATGGGAGTTGTCCAATTTGAAGTTAGTCATAAAAGACCACTTGTGGAGTTTCTCAATATGACCAATCAGTTTAGCATTGATTGCACCAGAATCTCTTTGTATATACAGTAAAACCTGTTGTTATGACTTTAAATAGACCCACACATTTTTGTGGTGGGCAATTAAAAAGTTACTTACTGTGAAGTTCAATTGTGTAAGAAATTACACTGTACACAAAGTCAGAGTGTGATTGTGTGGAATTTTCAATGTCTGGCTTTACAGTATGTCTTTCTGTCTGATTGTGTAGATTGTCAAAACATTGGAGGTGAGATTTCTTTTATCATCCCAAAAGCCCATTGAGTACTTAGTTGGAATTAGTAAGACTTAAAACCCTAAAAAAACTTCATAAGCTTTTCACACTGTGGTTTTATATATGCAAAGTGAGTTTCACACGTAACAGTTGTGGCTCTCTGGCTAATTATATTTATTTATTAATTATATCTGTCTCTATACAACAACTCCATTATATATTTTGGGGAATTGCAACAAGTTTTGCAAGCATTATATGGACCTTCTGTTCATGTATAACAGGAAAGGGCAACAAAAAAAATTGATAAGCCCTTTCTAGGGACAATTTTGTTTTGTGAGAGTGGAACTTCCCTTATAGCATGGAACATCGGCATGCTTGATCCTACCTCCTTTGCAACATTTGGGTTATTACAGTGATGGTGTGAGATGCCCTGTGTGAGAAATAATTATATGTTCTCTCCTAGCCCTAATAATTACCTCTTTCCCTATTCCAACCAACAAAGTCTGCAGATCTCAGTAATAGACTATTTAGGTTTTTACCATTTTGGGCCATTGACCTCTGAAGGGTGCACCTTCATGTATTGAAATCCCTCTCTTTGTGGCTTGACAGTTGACCATAGAACTCCAAGTTGTGTGAAAGAAACCTTTCCTACGCGTTATGCGCTTAAAACCGAGACAATAACAGCTGCAGTTAGTGGGACTGTAAACAAGATTTTGTGTTACATTTTAAATAGACTAATCTGCTTGTGGGTTCTTTTCAATTCAAGACATTGCTGTTCAAACATCCTGGCAACAAAGGCAGATCAAGAATAGACTATTTTAAGTCATTGAGGTTTTAAACTTGAAATAGATCCTCTTAAAGCTTTTGAAGGTTTTTGAAAGGTAACAGATTGGTGGGCCAGGGGATCCTCCTGGGTAGTATTGTGAATTGCAGAGCTAGCCTGGGATTGTGTGATTTTTGTCAGAGGTTGTCAGACTCAATCTCTTTTCAAGATAAGTTGTTTATAACCTTTGGTGTTCCTTAGTCTTCTTTTCTTGTTTTCTTGGTAGGACTGCTCAAAAACAGTTTAATCCTACCAGGATACATATATGGATGTTTGCTTTAAAATAGTTCAGTTCTCTTAGTTTCTGAAGAGAAAAGACATTATCAAGCAGATTACTGTCAGAATTTTGACAAACTTTTACAATTCTACTTACCATATGAGGAATCGGCTGGACATAGAGTTTTGTGACAGCCACTGTTTTGCAAGTTTCAACCTATATTAATGTTATGGACAGCCGGTCAAGGACCCTCCCCTTCCCCCTCCCTCACCCCCCCCTTCCACACAGCTTTGGTAGCTTTGGGGGAGGGAAAAGGGGAGCCAGAAGTCAGACCAATATTTGAAACTGAGGCACTTATATTCACAAATTATAACCTCTGTACTCTCACAAGAATCTACAGTATTTACTTCGTTCCTTGCTTACCAACCTTAGCACTCCTTTCTACCGTGCCTAGAATGAACTGGTAACCTTTTAACACTGTGCGCCCTCTATGACCGGCACCTCCGGTCAATGCCCTTCTCATTCTACCATACAAAGTGCCAACATCATGTGTTTTGTTTTTCTGGATTTCCTACAGCGAATTTGTACAGAATTGGAAACTAGGTCAGTGATCTTTCCATATTTTGGATACTTGAAGTAATTACCAGTATTTGTGTGCTCTAAAGAGCAGTCAAGAGCTTTGTTTATATCTTAGCAGTCGATTATCGTCCTCAGCCTCCTTATAAGTATCGTTTCTGTTTATGTCGTTTATCTGTTCATTGAACCCTTACATTTGTATACAGTACAGTATGTGTAGCAGTTGAAGCACATCTTTAAGTTTTGGAACGTTTTATGCTTGAACTTGACGCCTGTCTGGGCACCATGCCTATGTGATTATTGGGGACCTATGTGCCTATGCCTATGTGATTATTGGGGACCTATGTGCCTATGCCTATGTGATTCTTGGGGACCTATGTGCCTATGCCTATGTGATTCTTGGGGACCTATGTGCCTATGCCTATGTGATTATTGGGGACTATAATTATTGGGGACCTACCCCCTCCCCCACCCCCTTCAGATAGCCTGGGTATTTAAGCATTATGATGAGCATGCATTTTTAATTGCCCACAGCCCAGAAAGTGTGTGTTTATGCTCGAAGAAGTCGCCACGGCCATTCTCTCTTCAAGAGCTCTGCAATAATATATAATGGTCCACGCCTAGTCGCCTATATGTGGGCTATCTATCGTGGAGCATATAGAAACTATATAGAATTCATGCACAATATAAATAAATAACACTTTACCCTCTCCTTATCTGCCTGAACTCTACCATGACACTTTCCTATCTACCTTGCCCAATAACTGGTAACACCACCTGTACCCTCATTGACGCCCCACCCCCTACCTTGTGGGTCAACGCCCACCCCATCATTTCTTAATTCCTTCAGAATCTACAAAATGCAAAGTATAGCAGCTTACTCCGGTAGCACTTCCCACTGCAAGGAGTCACACTTGGCAACTTGCATTTGTTGGTATTCCAGAATTAAGAAACAAAATACTCTAAAACGAAATGTCAGTTGAGTCGATCAAAAATAGTTTAAATTTCAGATTTAATCTCCTCTTCTCTGTGGGAAGGCAACACTAAGTAGATAATCGACATGTGGTACAGTAGTTGGCGATTAAGTCAATCATTTTGCATAATTCATTCAACTTTCTGTAAAAGAGCAGTGAATTCTAAAGAGCCTTGGAATATTTCCTTGAAATTTTGTACTGGAAAACTAAAATCAGTCTTATTTTTGGCATCTGTAATTGTTTACATGTACATGTGTAGATTGAGACTCTGTTAACTGCCTTATTGCGCTCAATTATTCAAGACGCACTTAACCGTGTTTGCCGGTAATTGGGTGATTGTGTACATAGTTTCGGGCGAATGACCGTTGTAATTCAATGCAAAAAGAGACCGGGCAATCTATACTTTCTCTCGAAAATATGTACGTTTTCTTTAAATAATCTTGCCATTATGCATATAGAATGGTGATTAATTGCTTTATTAAAATACATAATAGTAAGTATTAACTATTGAAGTCACCATATATGTCAACATCAATGATAATTACAAGGAAAAGAAGGGGGGCAGGCGGGGAGGATTTAAAAGGGGACTTTAAAAATTATAAGGTATAATGGTATTGCTGCAATGTGTGTCAATTATTCATTTGAGATTAAAAGCAACTTGTTTCTAGCACAATCCGCCACCCACACAAATGTGATTAGGTTATAAACCCAGGTTGCGTTATATCAGATTTACTGTACGCTGTTTGAAAAGTGCTGCTTATACTAATAGCCATATATACCTCTTACATAGCAGAGGTATTTAACATGCCAGGGCAAATCCCACGGCACAAAACAGAACAAAAGGTGTTAGGGGGTTAAAACAGATTTCGGCCTGATTAATCAGCAGGCTACGAGAATGCTAGCAATTAAAGAAATAGCTGAGGCATGTATATGTATATACAGAATCTGTTATCATCAAGGTAGGTGGATAGATAGTATTGGATGTCGGGCATTGGCCTCTCTTCGCTAATTCTTGAATTTTTTCAAGAAGATGGAATGGATTAGGTATATATAGATCCATCAGCCATGGTTGTTGTTTTGAACTCAGACCTGTGCTATTATACTGTAGATAACTACCTGCAGTTAGCCTATGTGTTTTGGTTATATATTAGAGTTATATAGAGTATGGTATGGTTGTTTTACCATGGCAAGAGGGGAGGGCAGGGACTGCTCTATAAGGGGGGGGGACTTTCAATCCTCTGTCAGAGGTCATTCCTTCCTGGTTCTTTCTTTGCTCTTCCATAGAGGTAACCATAGAAGCACTCATTGTGCTGCATACATCGTCAGTGGAACTTTTATAGT
The DNA here is from genome assembly GCF_037975245.1 of Apostichopus japonicus. Taxonomy (NCBI): domain Eukaryota; kingdom Metazoa; phylum Echinodermata; class Holothuroidea; order Aspidochirotida; family Stichopodidae; genus Apostichopus; species Apostichopus japonicus. Next base: position 16,645,616 of record NC_092563.1, on the reverse strand, counting down.
GTAATCTCGTGGCAATATTGCTCATCAACTGGTCAGACAGCAAATTTCATTTTTGAAATAATGACAAAACTTATTTTATCAGAAATGAGTTACAATAATTTAACTCAAAAATGTAAAATCACAGTTCATGTTGCATCCCATTTTATTCTGAAACAAAAAGTCAGTTAATACAGTATCAATACTCATGCATGGTTCTTAAATAAACTTACACAAACCCCCTTCCTGCCCCCCCCCCAAAAAAAAGAGCTACTTTTCAATCCATAATGGACAATTGAAATGAAAAATTCTCAGTTTGATATAGACACATAGAAACTATCATGATTAACAATTGACAGTCAGGTCATCTAGTCTTGTAACAAACTCTTTCCAAATTTAGTTCTCTTGTGTAGTTTCCATTCCCCTCCCCTAAGTACTCCTTCATATCTGTCTCTTCACTACCTGCTCAACCAGTTTCAAAAGATACTCTAAAGAATTTTAATAGTTTGAAGGAATGACAGCTCCCCAATAAGCTTCTCTCTTTTTGTTAATCTTTTGACCGTTTCATTGTATGCTGCACATAGTGTGCAGATTGCTATTTTTAATACAGGTTTACTAATTCCTATTCTCTACTAGTATGGTGGTTTTGTTCACGGACATGAAAATGAACTTTTGAAAAATATTTCCCCGAAAGGAAGCTTTGACCTGCAATGGCACTTTTTGTGCTCAGCAGTCTGGTTGGAAATTTGAGGATCTATGACAGAAGTCTGGTTTTGTAAATCTCTCCCTGTGGCAGAATACATTTAGCGGTTTTAGTCGTCGGTCTATCAGGTGGCAGGTAACCATTTCCCTCTCCTTGCAATTCAACCACAAAAACAGAAAAAGAAGAAGAAGAATGAAAAAAGGAAGGAAGAAAGAAGGAAGGAAAGGAAGGGAGAGAAAAAACAAAATGGAGGAAGATCAGAAAACCAGCTGATTTTTATATGTGTATCATTATCACTTTATAAAAGTAGGTTTTCATTTCCTTTGATACATTACATGATGATGTATCGGTTCGATGAGATTTCTGTGACAAAGTAACTCGAAACTCCTCCGGATATAACTAACTAATAAGAAACAAAGCACCAGGGATTGGTTACAGGTTTTTCCGCAAATGGGATTTTGTCTTTATGTGCAGCGAAGAATATCGATAGGTTGTGCAAATAGTCAAAAATATCCGCTTTCAGAGAGTAACTCACAATTATAGAGAAGTATATAAATCACCGCAGCCATTTGAGCCAACATGATTACAGAAGATAAAACGTAAAAGTTAAAATATATAAAAAACAGAAATCGAACAAGAAAAAAATGTACAAAACGAGGGCAAAGGTGTCAGCGACTTGGTCTAGATGTAACCATTCTCAAATATTTAGGTTTTTCGTTAGATTTTGAGAGAAATGGAGTAGGAATCTTAGACACTGAATTGAAAAAAAAAGTGTCATTCAGCCTACAAGACTTTTGAGAGAGTAATTGTGAAGGGGTGATTTCCAACCACTGAGAAGTTAGAGTGAAACGTTATGCCAGAAGGCCCGAGCCTCTCCATCCTCCACCCATGGCAGAAGTGGTCTCTTTGGACCAGGCTTGCTTTTATCTGTACTTCATAGTTCATACCAACTTCAAGATGTTTTGATGAATAAAAGGAAAATAATATAGTATGAATTTTGGCAAGCTTTGTGTATCATATGTAACGTCTCCCTTCTCCCCCACCCCTACTCCTTTCCCCTTGTTGTCTTATAGTGGATATAGTCATAGCACACACAAATTAATGGAGATGTTTGGGATATTTAGGGAGAGTAGGGCAAGTAAGTTTTAATGAACTGTATTTCAATTTTCTCTTACTTTCCCCATATCCACCCCCTCACCATCCATATCTACTGTACTTTCTCATCTAAATATTAGACCTACAAATTTTGGGAACACCCATGACCTACTTTCAGATCACCCTCCACTTGTCCTTTCTTCCTTACTTCTCATCTTGGTTCCTTCCTTAAATTCCTTACTTCTGAAACTACCATTTAGTTTCTCCTTACCCATACACACATGTAACAACAACCTTCCATCTTCCAAGTTTAGCTAAAACAAACAAGTCTTTGAAATCCCCTCCACCCACCTCACCCTCCACCCCCCCCCCCATTCAGTCCTTTGTATTTGTTGGCTCCCTGTTCATCTTATGATGTCATAAATATTGTATACGTAACAGACGTTTGCTTTGTATTTTTCACCAGTCCCACGGTGTACATGAATTCATGCATGTCAGTTTTAGAACATAACAGTTCACTTTTGACCATATCCATGACTCTGATATACACCCCTTTTGTCTCCTGAAGGGCTATAATGAGGTAACCTAAGATGTTCCTAAGGAAATCTGGGATACAAAAAAAACAGGAAATAAAAGTCAAAGATATTTGAACAATCAACCAATTTCTAGAAGGAAGTTCTCTCCCACAGACAAGAACGGAGGAGCCAGAAAGGTTATACCAGCAATCACATCTATCCCAAATATAGCCCACGCTCGTCGCCTACCATATTTCTGTAGGGAGTCCGACAGGCACCTTCTTGAAACCCAGCACTTGAGAAATAAGTCTCTTTAATAGAAACTTAGCCCAGCCAGCTATAACATGCTCCTCCACTGTAAGGCAAACGAATTGGTACATGACACTCTCTTCGACCTAGAACTTCATATCGGAGATGTGATTGTGCGAAATGAAAACCCAGCTTTCCGAGTTTTATGGATATTACGGTTAAGATAAAATGCTGAAACTTAAAACTGGCGACTGAAATGAGAGCAAAGACAGTATAACTGGTTCTTTTACAAATGTGTCCCGTGGGACGCTTCCTGTGTGTGGCCTCTTAAAAGGTGTTTGTTATTTCAAAAAAGAGAAACAGATTCTTTCTTTTTTCTTTTTTTTCCCTCTCCTTCTTTTCTGGTAGACCTCAGATTGCAGGGAAAGGATTTTTTTATTTTTTTTTGTTAAGTTTGGCAAACTTTCTTTTAAGGAGGAATTATCAAGTTTATTATTTTCTCTGGAGAATATAATCTGTCCATAAAATAAATCTCTGTTGATTTAAACTTTAAAGACCCTCTGTCTCAGCAACATATATCATTCTTTCCCCTATTTAACACATTTTTTGTGTACTTGAACATGCCACAAAGTTTTGCAATTTGTATTATTTGAAACAAACCATGGCTGGAAAAGCTGATGAAATGCATTGTCAATAGATTTATATGTCAAGTGTCTTAAAAAAACAAATTGACTATTAAATTCAACTTTGAAAGTTGCCAGGGCTGCTTATTCACTTATTAGTGGGTCCTTCCCATCACAGTATATACAGTACAGTCAAGTCCAGGGGAGCAACCATTGATGGACTTTTGCCCCATGCATCTTTGATGGACCCTGAATTGATGTTTAATGGTCCATATCCATCATATTACATGCACCAGTTATGGCACATATACGCATGCCGGCTTCATACCTTGGCAGCTCTCTGCTTCCTGCAAGAAGTGAATCAGAGACTATACTGTTCTCTCTCTAAACAGAATGATCAAAAGTTGAAGTTTTTTTCATTCAGTGCCAATATATGGACTATACACAGTAAACCTACGAAGTTAACTATGAAAGCGCCCAGTACAGACTAAGAATATATAAAATCCCCTCAGGTATCTAGCCAAATTTGTCTGTGAAAGGGTGCCAATTCATGTAAATTGTTGGTCTGGCTCCAACATCTCCAATTCAATTAACCTTGCCATTTAAAGTTTGCGACAGACTGCTGCGAGAGAAACTCGTAATGGCCAACATGTTATTATTACCGTTGTTGTTACCGTGGAAATATATATCAGATAAACACATAGATTGAATCAAACTCGGAACTACAATATTGAATTTGAACCCCAAAAAATATATATTTTAATAAAGTTGTGGGCAAATTGGAAAAAGAATTAATCGGCCACTTGGCATGAGAATGGTTTGTTATTGGCAATTGTGTGTGTGTTGAACTTGAGAAACCTGCAATTTTATATTGGATTATAAGCCTAACTTTCACCAAGTCTTTATTAAATTCATACACACACAGTTGGATACCGAAGTTACTGGTAAGGAGTCCTGTGCTGACTGGTTGACAACAGTTTGGGTTACTCTTGAGCTATATTCCGATAAGTTCTATGTACAGATAATTTTTGTGTCCCACAAATTTTTTATAAATGATATAGCTGTTTATTTGCAGACCTGCTCGAGCAGATGCAGTCAACCATCAGCGTTTCATATTGATGTTTTAGATTTATTTTACGCCTCTCCTACCTGTCTCCACACGACAACTGAACTCTTGTTCCACAATGTTTAGGATCTCATCTGGTACACCCTTTTACCATACAATGTTTACAGCTATTGTGTTAAGGAAAGAAACAAAAGACAGTTACATTAGGAATGCATGGTCTACTTGAAGGTAGAGGACATAACTTGTGGTTAATTTATCTAAACACTTCCAAAAACAAACTTTAAGCAAGCCACATTAAAGCGTTCTATTCTACTCTCTTTGCGATTTTTCATTCATAATCAGTAGGTACGTATGTTGCACAGCCCTCTAACTGAAATTTTTTTCAGGACACATTTGCGGGGGTTGAAATTTCAGGGAAAAGAGCCCGCAAAAACCTAGCAGACATTGATTGAAAACTTGACGAGAAATGGGGGGAAAAAAATATATGATTTGTTTACTATCTATCTGTCTTATTCACTCTGGCTCTTAAGTGCTCATCGGTCCAGACACAAGCCAGCGATGGCAGATAAAAGTACTTCATACGATTTGATAGTGGTTTGTGTTTCGCATTTATTGAATTCCCACCTTTTTTTAGCATCTGCATTTATGGATTATAAGTAAATTCTTCGAATCGTCGCCATGGCAACATCGCATTAGCCATTGAAGCGGTTGAAAGAAATAACTGCAACAGATTTGATTTAGCAAAGCTTGTTTTTTCTTAAATTTGTTTATCGAAATGGTTTAGAGAGAGTTGAATTTGCAACGCCCCCGGAGGAATCTCTCTCTGAATAAGATGAGCCTTGAGCGATGGCGTCTACAATAGAATTATAACTTTACAGACTTGGGTTATGTAGGTCTACATATGAATTGAGTTCAGGGCTTGCAGTCCTACTCATTTCATCAGAACTGAATATAGCTTGGAGCAACTTTAGCAACTGTGTATTAAAGATAAGTGCAGCTTGTTTAAAAACTTGAAAAAGTTTTTTAACTTAATTTTTGAAGTGAATGTCTTTTTGGGAAAGTTCTCTGATTTCGCCAACTATTAGCACTAAAACACACGTTCAAAAGGATGTTTAGTTATAGTTGTAAGGACAGAAACCAGTAAGTTTTGGGGATTTCATTTCATGTCAATATTGCTCTGAAAAACCTTCAAACTTGACATTTCAACATATTTTGAAATCCACATTTTCTCAGTGGAGGGAGGGATGCAAATTAATCAACAAGTGACATTGACAATGTTGTCTCACTTGTTTTACTTTCCCAGACTTTGTTTATTGTTTTCCCAGCTTTGTTTTGTACACACTTAATTCTTTCCTCTAGTGTCTTACCAGTCTCCAATACTTATAAGCACTCTGATCTTCTCTAGCATATGAACTGCTTGATGTGAATGTTTATCACTTTCATTGTACTGTATTAATACTCTCCATCACAGAATACTAGCTCCTTCTTTGTTCAATCCAGGGAGGGTTGCTTAGTAAGCAAATTGCGGCACGTCTTGCCGCACAACCTGCAGTGAGATTTAAATGTCTGAAGGAGGAACAACTATTGGCATTGCTGAACAAACAATTTTTTGAAATTTCTAATCCCTTCAAGTTTAAAAGAGCAAAAACTGATCTGTATTGCTCTTTGGACAACTCATCTCCTTAATTGAAACTTTCCCCCAAAGACTCACCTCAGCATGGGTCTTATTGGGAATATAGATTTTACTTGCTACCATCTGCCTTTCCACGGAGTGGCATCCTCTCTGCCAATTTTCCTCATGATCAAATTCTTGCACGATTCGACCCTATGGGACCACGCAACGGAGTGAAGATGGCTTCACTGGCGTCATGTGCCAGAAGGCACACCGTGGAGCTTCTTCTTACCCAACTGCTACGTTGAAGGAAAAAAAAAAGCTTTGTAGAAAAGATAACTGGATATATATTTCTCTTGAGACTTTGGTCAAGTTCATTGTCTCTGCCAGTTCAGGTCGCTCATAGCAAGTATTGATAATTATAATGGCCACCCTGCTAGGTCTCTGCTTGATTGGCTCCAGGTGCCAACCAGCTTAGGCTGATATTTTGTCCCCAACTGTGCCTGTTAGGCTATATATCCTTGGTCAAAGAAAAGTATTACATATGACTATTAAAGTTTTTGACTGGAACTAATTGCTCCCTATTAATCCAGGTTATGGCATCCATCAGTTTCCAAAGTGAAATATTTATGCCATCTGACATAAATGATTTATAGGTAGATGAGAAAGTCTGCCCGGTGGGTGGGCATGATTCAGGTTAACCCCCCTATAACCAAGTTCATTACTGCTTGAGATGAGCAACCAAGGGCTCTCAAAATCATGGAGGTAAAAACCTCCATGTCAAAACAGATAACGAAACTGAGAGTTTATTAGGGTGTTAGCTTTATGTCAAATGTGGCCAGCTGAGAAAATGGTATCAAAACTCTCTTAATTGACTGGTATAATGTGTGGAGCACCCTTGGCTAGAGAAAGAATCTCCTGTCTGTATTAAAAGTGGTGTTAGTAATAATAATAATAATATTTTGGTTTCAAGGATGATGCACACAGAGTCAGGGACTCTTTTATTTGATGGGGGAGAGTTAATGAAAGAACTTTCTTTCTTTCTTCTTCTGTAAACAGATATGATCTGGGGATTTGAAGAGGACCATATGGAAGATAATGCTCACCGGGATTTCTGGGAACAAATGCTGGAAGATGAGAAGAAGGAATAATTTAGACTTTGGTGAGGAAAAGCAAAGTCAGCACAATTGGGTATGATGGACTCCCTGGATCATTTTGAAGACGTTTGAATCTATAAAGCTAACTTCTGGGAACATGAAAGAAAAAACCACCATCTTGAATAATTCTTTGTTCGTTGTCTAGACAACCGACTTTTGTTGCAGTGCAAACAGTATGCATTAAACCTCCCTTGAACTTTATTTCACACACTTCAATGCCAGAGAATTTACCAGGCATGCTTCCCAGAAGACCTTTCGTTCCTATTTTTTGCCCCTTTCACCAAGGCATGTAATTACAGTGACACAAAATTGCTCAAAATTTTTGTTCACTTAAGTTGTAATGTTGTAGACTTTATTTCATGGTCAAATTTTTATTGCCCTTACCAATCCCCTACTGGTGAGTAGGGGGGTTAGGATAAAGAAAAAAATTGAAGCAGGGACGTTAAGTAGATTCATCGGTCAGAGCAGTATAGAACCGTATTAAATTTGTCTATATTCTTAAGAAACAACCTACCTTGCCAGATGTTGTAGATTATGGTGTCTTCCTATCAGCATTCTGCTGATCGAGCGATTTAATATTACCTGTCACGGTTTATTTATTACCTTTAAAAAATTTGGAGTCCCCTTAGTCTTATCTACAACTAGGATCTCGTCCTTTGGCAGTGTTTAATCGACTCGCATCAAAAATGAAGGATTGTGTAAAAGTGAAAAGATACAGATCTGTAGCCTATTAGAAAGAGACCTTGATTGATGTTTTTTCCCTTCCTTCTGCTGATGGGAAGATGAAACACTCACTATAAAACAAAATTTTTACTGATTTACCAGACTGTCGTCTTACATCTGAACATCTTACATCTGATAACTGTTAAATTAGTGTACATGTGCACGTATTGCTAGCATCTCTTAGCACTGCCCTACCTGGCAATTGGTTTATAGTAAAAAATAAATTCTATTGTCCTCGATGTCAGATATATCACGATGGAAGACTAATTTTCCAGACATGCAGTCGTCCTCTGTTGTAAATTTGTAATTGCATCTTTTCCACCAATTGTGGATGATGAATGCTTAATATGCTTTGTGATATTTAAGCCTTTTTGGCCGAAGGTCTAAGAAGAGATATTTATATCAAACCTTATACGGAACTATGCTAAATATGGCTTCGTGATATTTAAGCTTTTTTGGGCTGAAGGTCTGAAGGAGATATTTATATCAAACCTATTAGGGCACTATGAAAATGCAAAAGATTTTATTCATTAATACATTTCAACGACTGACAATTTTTCATCCCACTATGAAAGTTGAAAGTACTGTCGATGTAATTAATTAGCTCAACACCTTTTTTTCCCCATTCTTTTCTTCATTTTTTTTTTAACTTAACCATTCCTCATTCTCCTTCAATTAAAACCGAGGGACTTGTTACCTTCAACAAATAGGTTTTTATCGGTTTAGCATAAACAAACCCCCCCCCCACCCCACCCTACTCTATTTACCTAGTGGGGCTCTTTGGCATTTAAGAGGAATTGGTAAGAGTAGAACACATTGCAGCTGTTTTGCCTATTTGCCACAGGTTTCAAAGTCCAATTTTTGTACCAGGAAGAAATTGTACTGGTAATACCAAGAAAACATAATTTGAAAATGTCGCTTTTGGCCAGCTGTCGATGGATACTGTTTAAATACATCGGGGGTATTCAGTGTAACATTGCCAGAAATACCAACCTCTGCAGCAACTTTTGTGGAAAAATTGTTGATTAATTTTTCATTCTTTCAGGCTTATGGAAAATAGTCAGCCAGTTTCCTTTCCCATATATGTGTTGGAAATACATTTGCTTGATAAACAGAAATTCAACTTTGGCAGCTTCTCCAAATTTAGGCACAAAACTTTTCTCTTTTGGTTTTACTTGAATAACTTGATTGATCAGCCTGTTTGAAGGAATTTTTTGTTCACGCCTAGTTTTATTCAAAAATCTGTGAGATAGTAAACGTTGATTCTGGTATATCAATAACTTTGTTGGTTTGTTTGGGCATAACTCTCTCTTTTAAATAGACAGGTGTGCCCGTGCAAACAAGTTCTGGGGCAAAATTCATTTGTGCAGGGACGTACCTCGTTAAAGGGTACTATGATTTTATTCTTTTGAAGTGAAAGTAGGGCAAGTTTAATATAAATCTGACAATACCAGTAGCTTCTAGTGAGCTTGTATATAAAATTGACCACTTTACATCCATACTTCATTTACTAATGGAATACTGTATGTGGTGATAGTATAAATTGAGTACAAGTATGGGTACCATCATTAGACATAGCAAATTTGTACTAATGAATGTATGTATGTATTTTAGATCCTCCTGCAAGCAGGAACTCGCGAAGAAGCCTCATTGGCTTATCAAAGCCACAAGCTAACTGAAGTCAGTCTCTTAGATTCATATTTAACGTCCATGATTATGAATTGTCAATTGTCAACAACTCTGTAACTGAACAACATACATTAATACTTGGAGTGACTCGAACTGGGGACCTTATGATTGGAAGGCACTGGCGCCGACTAATCATTGGGTGTGTTCCAGTATATACTTTTTTGCACTGTGACTGTGTGATGACCGTCAAATGTTTATCACAAGTCTCCTTAGAAAGAGAACAGATTCTACACATGAAGAAGTAATTATCCTCTTTGAAATGTCCTTACCCCACCCCCTCACTCTGTCTTCTTTCCCTAGCATTATTCTATCATCTTAGTATCTGAATCCCAAGGCTATGAAATAGCTCCATCTATCCATAGTCTTTTCAAGTCGGCTGTCGAACAAGATTTGGTCATCTCAGATCATGAGACAACCAATAGAAAGGCAGCCCCAGGGATTTCAGACTAATAACTTCATTGTGGTTTTCCCCACAGTGGTTGCTCCAGTTCTAAATAAATAATTCACAGTAGTATTGAATAAAGTAATTAATATTCATATTATGTTGTACATGCAAGGACATTATACAGCTGGAATGCAAAGTTTTGTTCTCGGAGGATGTTCTGATGTCAAAGGTTCTTGTAAAAGTCTTTAATTTAATATTCCAACAGTCCCATTAGTCCTATAAAGTTAGACTTTCCTTAAGTTGAATTGAATATGATTTAATGTATTTATATCTCACAAATATTCATCTTTCATTCCTGCAATGAAAGAAAATGAATGAAAAGAATTATTGGACTGTTATTGTAAATATGGCAGTCTGTTTTGCTACGACTTCAATTTTACCCCATTAGTCATTTTATCCTCTCAGATTTGCGACAAAATAAAGTTTTTGTCGCTCCACAAATTCATAATTGGGAGAAAGCACAAAGTACATTCTGTGTCGAGAGAGAACGGTTGCGCTCGAAAGAAAGAATTCCATCAACCAACTCTTGTTTTAATGTGAACCTAAAGTACACACACATGTGTGATCTAATCTGTCTCTATCAGGACACAGACGATGTTGTCAGGAAACAATTAGTCGTCTAAGAATATTAATTGTCATTTATCGCTGCTCCAGAGATCGTTATCGATGCAATGTTTTGACGATACGTCGTAAACCAAAGCAACCGAAATAGCTCGACATGAAGAATCAACAACAAATTATTTGAGATAGGGGACTAAGGGGAGATGTGACAACTGCTTAATACTTACAAGCAAAGACAGTCAAAGAAATAAATGCATGCATGCACAGGTAACTCTGCACCTCACAGGAAAAATGTTTATAGTTATGATTGCACTGTTACTACGGTTACACAGTAGCTTTATCTGTCTAATGTTTGCATTATTTAACACTGTGACTGTACACGGAGGTATACCCACTGTCGGTTTCTCATTTCAGCACCCCTACCAGCGGCAGGTGTTAGATAGCCCTGTTTCACTTCATATTTTCACAGCTGGTCGGTGAGGATCCCAAGGGTTTGGAGGAGATACTCATACCTTAGTTTTAGTCTTGTGCTCTCATGCTGTACGTAAATTGCGTACTATTTAGGGGTATGTAGAACCAAGTTGAGAACATAGCTGCACATTTTTATTGACAGAGTACTGCCTTTGATCTTTGTCAAACCTTTCTTTTGGGGGGGGGGGCTGTGTCTCTTCTCAGATTTCCAGACACATTTTAAAGCTGCAGTCATTACTAAAATTTGTTACAATCTGGTGATAATGTAGACAAACGGTAAAATGTAAAGATCAGACGTCTACGAATGGAATCTATATATTGGGCTTCAATAAATGACATACTTAGTAATGATAGAAATTGGCGTAAACTTGAGATATTTTAAAAATGCTACAAATGGCAGTCAGCTTTGGCTTTCTGAGGATTTTTATCCTAATTTTGCAAATCTTTGAGTCATTTTTCATTCACAACAAATTTTTCATTTCATGACCAGGTAGCAATTGATCAAGTTTCAACGATCCCCAGATATTTTAAAGATTTCCTTTTTTTTAGACTACCTTGTAGCCTTTTTTTTTTGGGGGGGGGGGATATTTAATCGGTAAGGATAATGTACCAACAAATCACACCAGTTACAGTCAGAAAAAGCGTTCACATTTCAGCTGTAAAGTGACCTCAGTGACAACTCTTCCAAATAAATCTTCCTACTTATTGCCGGACTGCAAGTTCTGTAATAAATATTAGTAATCAACCACAGCAAGCAAGTCGCTTTAAGCCCCATTAAATCATCCCATCAGCTGGGCTCCAAACATCAATGGTATATGTTTCATGTTCGTGGTTTCATGTTGCAGGTTGTTATGTCTCCTCTCGGAAAGTTGTTAGTAAAGATCAAAGGGAAATCAAGGCATAACGAGACATAACAAGGTACAGCATAGTTAAAATAATTATTTTTACATTCTTCATATTGAAGTTTCCACATGTTAAACACAGAGTTGCAACTCTGGGATGTGTTGAAATGGTAGTACATGAGTATAATAGCAAGTCATTCTAAAAGTTAAAATATGCTAAAACTGTTCAGGGGTCAGCAGGTCAGGTCAGGGGTCAGCATCACAAACAAGCTTTCTCTCTCTGTGTTTTAAAATATCAGCCTGTTGTTTTTTTTTCAGCATTGAATAGCCTCTGTTGTTTTTTTTTTTCAGCATTGAATAGTCTACATGTATTCAATGGATAATACAATGTGTATCATCTACTGCATGAAATAGTGACTAAGGTCAATTGCTACATATTTAATATCCACATATCTCTTTTGGAACAGTGTTAGTGTCGACAACACCGTCTGAAACCCTGGTCTTTTCTTGTTTACTGGTTCTAAACTTAATAAATTAAATGGGAAAGCTTATTTATTTGTTAATATTTAATGGAACCCACTGACTGAATCACAGCTTCATCAAGCCATAATACACTTCTAGGTTTACATAAGGTTTTGTGTATGTACGTGTTTCAATGTGGTTGTAAATATACCTCAACTCACATAAAAAATTTGCATATTTAAAAAAAAAAAAACTTTCAATGAAGAGGTATCAGAGAAAAGCCTAATGGTCAGGTTGTGGCCTAATTATATGCCATCATCTCCGTATTTGCTCTAAATCCTTAACCTGCTTAAATAGCTCACTAAATTACTCATTGAAATGTTCCAAATCATCAGTGTTTTGTCCCAAAATTATTGATGCTGAAGCCAAAAGTCACTAAATACAATTGTTATCAAATATATTTTGTTGATATAAGTCTATGAGAGGTATAATCATTTTAACATATTTTGATGACCATTTTCTGTCCAAGTTCTAGCATATTTGTGACAATTGATACTGGTTGACTTGTTTGAAAATTTCCAACGGCATCCAAAGAAACCGTCTGATACTTTAAATGCTACCTCAGTGTATGCTACATGTGTGCATGTATATGTGTGTTATGTGTGCGTGTTTATATGTGTGTGTGTATTTACCAATTGGTAACCAAAGGTTACTTTAAGTTTAATTCAGTGACTGTAGCATAACATCATAACATTCTGTACCTCAATAACAACACTGGAGGACCAGCTGTATAACCTTTACTTTCGTACATTTTTCATATACGTAATGAAACCTATACTTCTGACTGTATATCTATATATATGGAAGTTTGGATGCTTTTGGTTTGCATAATACATGAGGAGTTATGTTCCCAATCAAAAAAGAGTAATCAACTTGAAAATGTTGGTGCTTGGTATTAAATTCTTTCATATTTTATGCAAATTTCTTTTCTTTGATAAGTATTTGTATCTCCTATGCACAGCGTTGCTTTACAAGGTTTTTTTTTAATTTGGAAGATTTAAAACCAAACTCAAAAAAATTCAGAAAATAATATTCTTGTCAATTTTCAGTAATCATCATCTTAAAAGTGTCATTTTGAAAAGGTGATTGACGAGATTCATAAATTAATTTTGAGAAAAACTTTTGTTTCTCTTTGTCTCAACTCCTTACCCACCTGTATTAGTTAATTAATTTTGTTATATTCTTGGTGAGTTGTTTATAATTCAGTATTTTTTGTGTATCATATCATCAGAGCTTCAAAATGTCGAAAGCGGAAAAAAAACAGAGATTTTGTAAGTTATTGCTTTTGGAAAGTTAATGCTGAAAGTTATGTACTTTCTACTGTTATTTGCATATTCAAGACATATTTCACCCAGTTGGGACAAACAGCTGGTATACTGTACATTCATGTCCTGCTTCAGAGCACTCATACTGACAGTACGTGCAGTATGAATATCCAGTTTCTATCAGATAAAAGTTAGGAACTGTCCATACTGTCAGTACGAGTGCTTTGAATCATAATATGAGAGGACAGAATAGAGTGGTATTAACATTGGAAAAATTAAGCTATAAAGGTATTTCAATGCGTGAATTACTGCCACCTTTAACTGAGGCAGTCATATTATGATCGTCCCAGTACAATACTGTTTATACTTAGAGGTCAGAGGTATGGATGTGGCATTGTTTGAATGTTTATAAACTGAAGAACAATGGAGGTAAATTGTGGTAATTGTTTTGACTTTTAAGGTAATCAACTCTGTGGAGACCAATAACACTTTGTGTAATGTATAATGATCTATGAAGCAGAAATATGAACTGATAAAGAAATTTTATTTTGAAACAGGGTTAAAATGACAAGACTTTTGGAGAATGCCAATTAGTGAATCCGGTGTTGCACCAACTTATCCAGCCCCTCTCCTCACCCCCCTCCCCTCCCCCTCTTCTAACTTGGTGATGATCCTAATAGGGTGCTAGTTGTAAACCAAACAGTAGCTGGTATACCATGTAACCAAGGATCACACATGGGATTAAATCAAGGATCACACATGGGATTAAAAGATTACGACAATACTTATGCCTATTTTTGAATCTTAATCTCTCTTAGTATTAAACCAACTGAGGTTAGAAATTACTAGATGGCAAACTTGTTTCTCAAAGTTGTTGATTTATTAATTATTACATTATGGGTCATAATGTGAATTTCTTTTTTTGTGTATCAAATGTTAATGATTAAAAATATGGAGGAGAGGGCGGCAGGGGGGGGGGGGGGGTAAGGAGGGGATTTTTCCATCAAATGTAAATAAGCCTATATTTGTGTAAGTTTCAGATTGGTTGTTGAGTTCCAATTATTAAAGCTGTATGTATAATATAGTCTTGTCAGCACCCTGGTGTCTCCTAGTAGTGTCTGACAATGATAGTCGTCAGTCGTGTAAATGGTATAACATGAATGTTAATGAGTTCTTTTGTATGTATTCATTGTCATTATTTAGACATTGTGGTGTTCTGGTAGTCAACTATGCAGTTTACATTCATTTATTGTGCCAGAAACTATACAAAAACAAAAAACAATATAAACGGCTTAGCCAAAAAGTGCCAAGGTATTCACCATATCATTTTGAGAAATGTATGTAATTGTAAGAATGGTATTAAAGTAATGCAATTTAATGTTTTGGTATTTTCCCAATTTTTTTTTCTTTTAAGTTTTCATTCCTAATTTGTTTTCAATACTAAAACACTGAAATTTAAGGCTGTCATTCTCGATATACCAATTGTGATAATCTCATGTTTACTGTTACATGCAAACATAGATATCAGAATTTACTCTAGCAATTAATTAAAGGTGGGGGTGTGTGGTTGATATCCGTTTGAAGAAGAAAAAAAATGTATTGACATTTTATTTCCTTAATATCAGTTTTGTGATTATGGTAGACTTTTCGGTTTTGGTTTATCATTATGTTATTAAAAAGTCACTTTTTTCACATTTCATTTTTCATATTTTCCTATTGTGCCTGTATACTTTTGATATTTACTTGAAGCTGACAAGTAAGGGCCTGTGTTTGAGTGTTACCTCCATAAGCTTATAAACAAAACACACTTCAGATTGTTTTTCCTTGAAAGGAAACTAGTCTCCTTTGTAAAAAAATTAAGAATCACATTTAGTCTGAATTGGCGACTGTATCTTGCTGTAACACCTCTCTCACTGGTAAGGTTAAGTCAAATGTTAGCCTTCAAAAAAATATTTTCCCCTCATAAAAAGGCCTATGAATGGTTCATAACAAATAGATTAAATTGGTTTTAAAAATTGTCTAAATTGAAACACTTCAGATTAGATTTTTTAACCAGTTAGATTTTAGAGTGATCTAACCGAAGCATTTGCAAAATGCCGGTGAAAAAAAGAAAAAAGGGTAAAAAAAGGGTTAAATGGTGCGTAGATAATTTTAGATTCTCCGTTACCCTCAGCTGCATTTAGAAATTTGTCTGCCTGCCCTCAGGGTTGAAATAATTATCATTTTTCACTCGTTTACTACAGGTCAGTTATACCCCGGAGGGTTTGTGGTGTTCAATGACGTCAAAGACATAAACACGTATTGATCTTGTAAAAAAAAAAAAAAAAATCTAAGATTTGAGGAAAAATGGAATAGGGAGTTTGGGACGAAGTCCCTGAATAAAACTATACAGCTGCATTTTCAGTGTGTTGATGATACGATTATGGCTGGTGTCTCAGTGTTCTTTGAGAGCTAAAACCTCATCTTCTCACGTAGGTAAAGGAGATTTAGTTATCAATTATTTCTTTTCTCTTTAATCTCTGATGAAGAAAATGTCAAATTAAAATGTCTCCTCATCAGTAGATATGAATGTCTGAGACAGTGTCCCCTGATTTGAAATTTCGTTGCAAGACTACAAAGGACATGTTATCATACCCTCCCCTCACCTGCCCCACCCCTTCCTTCCATCCCTTTCCACCCTGTCCTGTTCTGAAGAATGAAATGCTAGTCAGTTCATGTCATAGCTTCCCAAAGGAAGGTGAAAAGAGAAAACAAAGCCAAGAACACTTTTCATGTTTGGGATTTGTCTCATGAAATGTTCAAACTTTCTTTGGAACTAAAAGTTTTGTGTTTGTTTTCTTTTTCTCTCCTTCTTTCTTCTAAGGTTTTTATTTAACAACTTTAGATCAGAATTGATTAGTTTGAGAGTCTTTGAGGGACGACACTTTCGTTCTAAGTGTAACTATTATTGTTATCCTTCATTATTATTATTATTACTATTGTGACATTCTCACAGCTTTATTATTAAACTCATTAACGTCATACCAAATGTCTAAACTGACAAAATTGATGACAAATTTGGAGAAACAAAAAATACTCAAGATAATTTACAATAAGATAAAAGAATAATAAACATTCAATGGCGGCTCCTGTCAGAAAAAATAAATGAACAAAATGTTAACCAAGTCGCTCCTCAATTTAAATCAACCTTTAATGAAAACGTCGTTTATCAACTCATCAAGTATAAGCCAAAAGAAAAGAAAAAATACCTTTGTTTCTTAATGGATTTGATGAATGGCAGATACTACCTGATTAAAGGCTCCTAATTTAAAAAAGTTTTGAACATCTGTCCAAGTTCAATGACATTCCATTCTAGCATAAACTTAAAACGGTTTGATTTTGTTGGGAAAAAAAGACAAAACTAAGAAAAAACAGAAATAAGATTGTACAAACGGGACAGGCTGACAGGTAATATCCGTTATGTAAATACTAATATATGGTAGCTATTTGTATTATTATTTATTTTTTTATTTTTTTTGTAATAAGCCTTCAACTTATTCTCTGCAGGGTGTTTTTCTGTTTCTTTCCATACGTATTTGTTTTTATTACAGTTCGTAGTAGACATTCAACTACGTATTGAGATATTGTCATACTCGACGTGGCAATGCTCATGTTTTGAAGTTTCTTCTGCATACCAAATCTCTTGGCCATTGCTGTAGCTACAGTACCTATTACTGTACAGTAGATATGGTGGTATCTATAGTATTCCATTATCACAGTAGAAGGATACCGACAGAAAAGAAGGATTTCACAAGTTTGACTTGATAATTTCCACATTGCGAACTGATACGATAATTTTTGCAGTCATGTTGTACACTCTCCATAGCAGCAATTTCATGGTCTGTGTTTGCTCATGTAAAGTGGCATTCCACATGAAACCAAATCCAGCATATTTTGCGGAATTTGAAGCAGGTTGATTCAAAGTCTTGTGTTCATAGATGTGACCTTGTGCCCTTCAAATGTCATCAGTATTGGCTCCAAATTAAAAAAACAAAAATCCAAAATGTAACTAGCAGTTTCCAAAAGTATACTTTCCTAGAGGCGTCGACGCCCCTCTCCGCCCCCCCCCCCCTCCAAAAAAAAAAATAATTGAGGATTATTAACATAGACAATTAATAGTCTCCATGAGGATACTAACCACTTCCAGAGAGAGGGTAAAATGCTTGTTGATATTCGAGTACACGGGTGACCATTGTCTGACTTCTAGCATATTTGGAGGCAATACTGATGAGCTTTTAATATAAATTGTTGAATCCCAGAAATCTTGTTTTTTACTGTATCGTAGGTTAGGTTTTATATACATGGATCCGTTTCGTTAATTTAGTAAGGTGAGTCGATCAATCGATTCATTTAAAGATGTCTGTATTGATTATAACCAATGGATATGTATATATGTATAGCTGATCCAAGGTAGAACAAAGTCTTGTGACAAGAGTATTGAGGTTTCTCCTGTCGCCAGTGTTGCAGCCTAGTTTTTGCTTCTTTTTTTTTTTCTTGGTTTTTGTACGGTAGCCAAATAAGAGTTTATTTGTATTTGATATGTGTTTCAAAGCATTTCCAACTTTCTTTGTATTCTTGAACATTCATTCATGTGTTTTGTGTAATATTTCTTTGTAAATATCAGATTTTTATGGAAAATAAACTAAAGCATACTCGTAAATAATAAAATAAAATTGTCTGATTAAAGTTTTTTTGCTTTCAGCTTCTCAGTCTATGGTTGTCTTCCTAAACTTGACAATGACCATTTGCAAGGTATAGTCTGGACGCTTAAGAGGACGCGATGTACCTAAAACTAAAGTATCGTGTAAAACAGCGGTCCCATTAACTTTAAGGCCCAGGATCTGTCACTGGGACATGCCACCTCCCAGAGTCGATTCTCAGTTATCGTGAAAGCTAGCTTGGGCTATATATAGACTTAAATATTAAAGTATGACACAAACTTCTTTCAAATAATATATACGCCTTTGAGTTGGTCAGCAATATTCCAGCAATATTTAGCACAGACTTTAAAACTCATTTGGCAGATTCCAATAATGAGATGATGATGATATTTTCTCCCCTCAAAGATGATTGATAATAGCAGTAAAATGAGTGATGATTTATGATAATAATATGCTTCTTTTCAAGGCTTTTGAATCATAAGTGACCATATATGTTTGCTTTGTTATAGTATAAAAAAATCTTAGTTGGCAACGATGATGACGGTTAATTAACTTAATTATAATCCAGTGTTTTTAGATCAAACTTGAAAACTGCCTGCCTGTACCTGTGTCTTACTTCCGAAACAACATGAACTTGCCCTTTCATCCCGTTCGAGAACAGGTGAACAATGGCTGTCCCAACATCCTTTGTCCACACTC
Organism: Apostichopus japonicus; assembly: GCF_037975245.1. Lineage (NCBI taxonomy): Eukaryota > Metazoa > Echinodermata > Holothuroidea > Aspidochirotida > Stichopodidae > Apostichopus > Apostichopus japonicus. Next base: position 16,626,703 of record NC_092563.1, on the reverse strand, counting down.
CTACAGACACGCTTTAAAAATAATAAACGCCATTTGCAAATGGTCGTCAATAAACGCCTGATACAGTTCTTTGTTTGGGGCACGCGATCATCGACGCGAGAGGCTCCGTTAAAGGGAACTATACTATTCATCGATAGTTCGATATATTCTAAAATGGCCACAAGAGTTTTAGAAAACTTAAACAACACATTTTGTTTTAACATTTTCATCCATTCTTTTGGGGGTTTATCCATTTGATTTTAAGACAAAAAAACACTCGTGTTTACAATAATGTCATAATGATATAAACTAAGTATAACAATCGTCATCAGGGGCGTGCACATTATTTCACAGGTTTGGGGATGGAGGAGGGGGCTGGCAAATTTTGCTATTTATTCCCGACCGATTTAGGCATGGGCTGAACCTTAATGGAAGGGGCAGAGGCGAATAAAGGCCTTTTTGGGGGTTCTTTTATATAAAGGAGAGGGTGGTCTTGAGGTCCTTCCGCAGAAAAAACATAAATAAGATTTAGGCATACGATATTTTAGGCTATAAATTAGGGCTATGATTTGCTCAAAACAAAATAAACGCAAGGTTGTGCTAATCAATACTCATTATTTTTTGTGTGTGGTTGACAAGTGAATGTGTGCACGTTGTAGGGGTTTAATTCTTTCACAGCTCAATGTTAGAAGTCCCCTGACTGAATCATTCCCCCCCCCTCCCTCCCGGACGCACGATGGAAGTCCTCCCACCCCACCCCTTCTCCAACCCCACCCTCCCCTCCGCCAATGGTCTTCATTGAATTTCTGTATAATCAAGCAAGCGATGTTGCTTTCATGCATCTTCACTTCATACACAGGTTCTTTAAGCATTTTAAGTTCCACACGCCTGTCTTCATCCAAGAGAGGCGCGGCAAGGCGTATATGAAAACACCAAACTTTTACCATCTACAATGGCCAACACGTGAACACCCATCAAATAAATTAACGTCAACACTTTGACACGAGTACCGTCAACATATCACAAAAATACCTTTGATTTTTGGTCAAAATAAAAAATCGAGTCTGTTCCTCACTAGCGATGAAGTTCCTCTATCAAGCATATACGATCCACTACTGACAAGACTTGCTTTTATCTTACGTATAATAAAGAAATAGAAAAAAAAGACAATTTCACTTTATTATTTGACGAAAACAGAATGCATGTAAATGAAGAGCTGTTTTGGGCAAAGAAGAAATCGAATGGGGTATTAATTTTAACTAACGTTCAATTTGTGAAATTATCTAGAAAGATGTGATATAAAATGATGATTAATTGCAATTTCCTGCATGTATAGTCAGATAGTGGGTGTAATATTCGTTCGTTCGTTCGGTATAAACCTTTAAGAAAATCCTTACCTAAATGCGTGTATCTATTCCTTTTGAGTTTATATCGTTTATTTTCTTTCTTGGGTTTCCACACATATATCATCCCAAGCTTCAAACCATTGTCTCATCTTATTAATTTTTAAATAAAACTAAATAATAAATATGTTTCAAGTGGTAATTAGACACGGAAAAATACGAACATTCTGAAATATTATACATGATAACGTGATGATTTACATAAAATTTTAGAAATAAAACATATATAATAGTGATATTGATGACGATGACGATGAAGGTGAAGATGAAAATAATTAATAACGTTGATATGATGAGTCTTGTTGGATTCAAATTGCAACCATTAATTACTGGCTAATTAATATTCATTAGAACAAAAAGAAAAATATTGGGAGAATCTATAATGTTTCATGAATAACAACCTTGTTATGCCGAATATATCTTGATGGATCATATTCGGTATACCAACTGGGAAGATTTATGATTATTCCAACTGCGCATGCTCAGCTTGCGCAAGATATCGCCTTTACCCGTCTGATATATACACAATCTGGGGTCCGCTGATTCATATGGGGTCCGTGAGAAATATCGGTGTGGCAAGGGGTTCCGCATGAGATCCGCAGTGAAAAAAATCCATCCGTAGATGCCGCACAGGTACGCCAATACTTATCTAACTTGTGTACCGTACTATCAAAACAGCAAAATCATTCAGAAAATGCCACTTCGCGATCGGGCAACGGAAACAGACGGAAAATATGATGACTTCAGCCCTAACCATAGTGGGGCTGTGTGTCATTGGTACCCCATGTGATACCCCATTGGTACCCCATATGATACCCCATATGTCTGGGACTCTCCTATATATTACCTCTATAGGAACCCGTGGATGGAGAGTTTGAAAACGTAGGGCCGATAGCATATACCGTCAGCATAAGGAATTTATTCGCTCGCATAATTCGAAATCAACCTATATAGAGGCCTATATCAGTAGGCTACTAAACTGTACAAAGTTGCATAAACGAAAATATACCTGTTCCATATGCCATTCGTTGACGATTAAACATATTTACGGTATACATGTGCCACTATACCTTTATCGTTTAGCTATGGAAACGTTAGTTAGGCCTAAGGTGATGTCAAACTGTTGAGATCTTTTCGTAAATAAAGTTAATATAGCAGTTTTATAAACAAAATGATGAATTGTTCAGTTAACAATTTACAACAATATGACAACTTCCTTAAATCTAATAAGTCAGGATTTCATCATTATGCTGCAAAATGACAAAATGATTATTTACAAAATGTCATCAATTCAACAAAATTATGATTTACGCTCTCATCAAAAAGTTATAATTTAAACAATTTTTGCAGCAAAATGATGAATTGCAGCACAAATTGCAGAGATAGATCTCAACATTTTGACGGCACCTATAAAGTAGATGGTTGAGTTTCAAGTTTAATGTCTCTTGCACAGAACTTAAAATATTTTGTATTTAAATGAATGTAATAACAGATGTTGAAAATGTTGAGACTAGCTTAAAAAGTTAAGCAATACATATATACCTCTACTTCACCAGTCATATCAGAGATGCCTCACCTAACCAACTTTGCATACAAGAATCAGGGCGGGCTAAAGTCATTATTGTATTGATCTATTGATGCTCAAATGTTTTAAAGAAGCAAAGGCGGTATCGTATAACCATCAACAGCTTGGTGCTGTACTTTAATAAGGAATTGACTGCCAAGTCTCCCTCCTCTGCCTATTCCCTCCCCTCCCCCTCCCCCTCCCCTAAAGGAACATGCTCAATTGACTTCCAAGTCTCCATATCCAATGCCAATCCCCTACCCTCCCCCTCCCCCTCCCCAAACGAAAATGCTCAATTGACTTCCAAGTCTCCATCCAATGCCAATCCCCTCCCCATCCCTCCCCTCCCCCCCCCAACGAAAATGCTCGGTTCCTTCTACATTGTAGATACCAGTAATCGATCACATATACGTCTATAACTGCAAACTCTGAACATGAGGTAATTCATCATCTGTTTATTATGAGTACACGCTGACGTCACTACATTAGTTAACCATCCTTTCAAATAGAGAAATAATAGTATAAAGTCAACATTTCTGAATCATTGAGTCACAGCAGACCGGGTGAATTAATGACTGATTTACCCATGCATGTCGCCGCTCATGATTAAATTTCTCTATGGCGATCACCAAGGGAGCTTATGATCTTCATTATGTTTATGCAAATTAATGTTTATTTATGTAATAATTTCACATTCATGGGGAGGAACAGTCAGAAGTATAACATTTTGGTGTCAATTATCCAAACGAAATCATTACACATATAGACTTCGTTTATTATTTATGGAAATATGTATGGACTTAATCTCTTGACGCTGAAGATAGCCAGGAAATCCGTGTAATCATGCATTGTATTATGATACATGTACGTAATAATAACACATTTTCAATGGGGGTGGGTGGAGGGGTGGGAGGAGGGGTGGGAGGAGGGGTGTGAAGAGGGGTGGGAGGAGGGGTGTGAAGAGGGGTGGGAGGAGGGGTGTGAAGAGGGGTGGGAGGAGGGGTGTGAAGAGGGGTGGGAGGAGGGGTGTGAAGAGGGGTGGGAGGAGGGGTGTGAAGAGGGGTGGGAGGAGGAGTGTGAAGAGGGGTGGGAGGAGGGGGACCGACCTGGCTCCCAACCTGGCTCCCAACGCCACTGACTATTAATGGTGTGAACAAGCCAAAATTACTTTTAAAAAACACATACATGTACACAATATAGTGATTACAGGAACTGAATGTTGAAAATAAAGTCACACGCGCAGCTTATGTCCATTTTGTCACCATCTGATAATAACATCCATTAAAATCACACCAGAAATTACAAAATTTCCAAAATATTTTGCTAAAGAAAAAAAATCAATTTGTGGGAGACAAAATTGTCTGAATTGGATTAAACGGTTAATAACTTGCTAAGTATTATTGTAGCCGTGCATATACGCATCTCATGGTCGTATGAATGAGAGTTATACCTTTATGTAATGAGTATTATACAATGCTAAATCGGAGTGACGACAAATTAAGAACCCCAACTCAAGTCACAGCTGCAATGTGTTAAAAAAATAAAACCTGCATATGTCATAGGGGCGTCCAACGGGAATGTCGCTGTCTGATCTAACCGTCTCAAGTGGTTGAGATTCCTTTGCGTGTACCTGGGAATTAGGTTACATATAGAAAGCATGGGAAGCATTCATAAACTTTAACAAGAGGCTAACGTTATATACGAAAGTAAAAAAAAATAGGCGTATATTACCAAATACCCTATATGATATTTATGTAACGGGAAGCGAAAGGTCGGTTCAGAGAGCTGTCCTCCATTGTTACATGCCACCCCCCCCCATTGTCATCCATTGTTACATGCCACCCCCCCCCCATTGTCATCCATTGTTACATGCCACCCCCTCCCCCATCCCTTCCCGCCCACATTCCCTTTCTTCTCTCCCAGAGAAAGTTAAGCTACATGTTAATACTGATTGTGAAAAGAAATACACTGATTCACCTCGGAGTGGCATATCTTGTTGTCATAGTAACATATTGACATCCTATACGACCTAGCTAGCGTTCATTAATGACCTTTCTTTTTCGATAGTTAGTGTTTGTATTGTTTCATGGAAGTTATCTTAAAGCTAATAAAGGCGAACTAAGAGAATGTTTGCATGAAAGCAGTTTTTTAATACAACTTTGGTACATTGTACGCTTGACTAAATAATAAGGTAAAAGTCAAAAGATTGGTAATGGTCCAAGTTGTGTGTTTCGTATGACTAATACTATTATGGAAATACGTGTTTTCATGGGCGACGAATTTGTCTTTCACCTGATCTGAGATCACAAAAGATAGAAGGACGTCTCTCTATTTTTTGTTCCTTTTCTTTTATTTGGTCACTGAGATACGATCTTACTTTGAGTAAGATTTACTCAACGCTTGGTATACAATAACCGACCAAGCTCAATAAAGCTTGGTACAGTTATACTGATCAAGCACAATAAAGTTGCGATAGACCAGGGATTTGTTCCATAACAACTCCCTATATATATATATATATATATATATATATATATATATATATATATATATATATATATATATATATATATATATATATATATATATATATATATATATATATATATATATATAAATGAAAATCGTAATGAGTTGGAAAAACTTTCAGCCTCCACCGGGATTCGAACCACGGGCCTCCCGCAATATCTATCTATCTATATATATATATATATATATATATATATATATATATATATATATATATAAATGAAAATCGTAATGAGTTGGAAAAACTTTCAGCCTCCACCGGGATTCGAACCACGGGCCTCCCGCTATATCTATATATATATATATATATATATATATATATATATATATATATATATATATATATATATATATATATATATATATATATATATATATATATATATATATATATATATATATATAGTTGATATTGATCATTATAACCTCGCTTAATACATTACCACCCATAGTTTCTTTGGTGGGGTGTTACGTTATATATGAAAATGTCAGACGCAAAATACACATATACCAAAAACACGCTATAAAAAAGGCGCATTTTCAAGCATGTTTTTAGAATGGTAAAAAGAAACAGAAAAGCGAGGTTTTGTGAAACATCAAAATTAGAACTTGAGCTCATGCTTCTCGAGACCTTTGACTACTACAGATGGAAATCCCGACTATGTCTCGTAGTCTGTCAACCGTGCAAATAGCATTTCTCGTCAATTTTCCCGCGTCGCGTAACATGATCCTATTACGATCGCCAACCTGACCAAGTCGAGCGAAACATTCGCTGCGTGCATCTCTGATATTTGCCATCTTGAACTTGAAGGAAGACAGTAAAATGTCATCCCCAGGGTGGCAGCAGGCTGCATATAGTGTATATTCCAGGGCAGTGCGGAAACTGCGTAAATACGTGTAGCAACGTATCATAACAACATTTCCTTGGATAAACGAGGAAAAACTCAGACAAGGACATATTTTGGATATTTTGACGTGTTCTTATTACGGCTTGAATGGTCAGGCAATTCAACCGTTGTTTGTTGAGTACGTGAGGCGTCATTGCCACGTGGTTGGGCAATCGAGCATATATATATATATATATATATATATATATATATATATATATATATATATATATGTATGTATATATATAAATCCTCAGCCTGGGTGTGAAAACGTCTGGAATCGTCTAACGTCTAATATATATATATATATATATATATATATATATATATATATATATATATATATATATATATATATATATATATATATATATATATATATATGTATATATATATATATATATATATATATATATATATATATATATATATAAATCCTCAGCCTGGGTGTGAAAACGTCTGGAGTCAAAATTTAATGAATAAGAGACGGATGAAGATTATAGATTAAACCAAAATACAAAGTGACATATTTCTTGATGGATGGTCCGGTGTTATTAGACCGCCAAATTGGGAATTATTTTCTGCGAGCGCAGTGACCTTCCAATTCTTTCAGGCCGACGCGAAATATCGAGCTACAAGAGAGAAGATGCCGATTGTACAATTTACGAAATCATGATAGCGCAAAGAAAGAAAGGAAAAAGACGGGTAAAAAAACGCAAGGAATTGACGTGATGGAAATCATAGCAGAATTGTTCATGGGTATTAGCGAGAAACAAGCGCAACTATCAATTTTAACTTAAGTGATAAAAAAAATATATTTATATAAACGTCTCCCTCAAAGAGCAAAGAGAAGGTTATTCCATTTGAAAGATATCATGTTTCCAGCGATTTGTCAGATAGCATATGCAGACCTTCGGAAGTTTCTAAACATGGCACGACAGAAGCACTACCGAAAGTCTATTTTCATACTTCGTGATAAGAGATTCTGGCAAATATTTTAATGCATTGTTTTCAGCGGCATTAACTTATAAAACAAAAATAATAGCGTGGCGAAGACCCCGAAACCAAGTTTTTTTCATATATATGCATATGCAAATACATCTGCATATCAATAAAGTAATATATATATATATATAAATATATATATATATATATGTATATATATATATTTATATATATATATATATATATATATATATATATATATGTATATATATATATATATGTATATATATATTTATATATATATATATATATATATACATACATACATATGCATGACATGTACATATGAGTATATACATGTACATAAACATATACATTTACATATATATATATATATATATATATATATATATATATATATATATATATATATATATATATATATATAGATATGTATGTATGTAACGATAACGTAAATATCATCACCTTACATTGATCAACGACAACAACTGGTTTGCCAAAGATGATAAAGCATTGCAATCAATTTGTGGGACACAAATGTTCTGTATTGGATTATAGGTTTCACAACGTGCTTTGAAGTATACTAGTGGTAATTGCTTATAATATGATAAATATTTAAACTGAATGTGTGTATATTAAATACCACAATATAAGAGTGACCCAACGTTATTTGCCAACGTAGCATACATGCAGCTTTACGTTCATCCACGCTAGCACTGCAAAATGACCTCGTTCTTATCCTGACCTATATCGTTATATTTTGTGGATTGTTTCTTTCTTCTGGTCAATGTTGGCAGTACACAGTTGCATTACGCGGGTATAAACCCCCCCTCGCAGTAATTTATTTTGCACTTAGAACTGACGAAAAATGACAACTATAACGGATTGAAAGCTAATTTAAACCGACACGAACTCAGACAAAATGACGTTTGTTGTAATACTGTAAACCCGTTTAAACACATTTATGGCAATTTTATGTATGGGACGATTAAAGTAGAATAGTGTATTGCCTCGAGGCATGCATAGTAATCCACATGCAAACTTGCTGGCGAGTTGAATGATTTTATTTATTTATTCGTTTCGTCGATAAAGGCACAACTTGCTCAGTAGATAGTCTCAACAGTAATCGTGAAAATATGCATTTGGGCTTAAGCGACGACCCTTGTAAACGAAGGAGACTAGGCTATTAATAGAGCGACTAAATAAATGGGGTAGGATAGGTCTCACGATATTAAACATAAAATATGACATTATTATGTAACAAAGTAACACCATGGTTATTGTTTAAGCGCATCTAACGCCAATGGAAGTTAAGCTCAAAACGGAACCAGATATAGTTTAAATATTGTAATACCTAAAGTCAAAATCTTGACAAACTTTATTAGGAGAAAGACAGAGGGGGAAAAAGGGAAGGAAGGAAGGCAGAGAAAGAAAGTTGTTGCATGCAGTTAATCATTTATTTGTGATCCAAACCTTGAGTAACCTGTGATTAACCTGCAAATACGGTAATGTAAAGATATTGTCATACAACAAATGCAGAAACGTGCATTGCGGCAGACTAGCCTATGGCTACACAACTGTTAATCAATGTAGAGGTGTAAGTTTGAGAGATGTGGATGCTCCAAGTTCCCCCCTTCGCCCTCCCAATTCCCTTGGTTATCTCCCACGGAGCTATTATGTTGCGCTATACTGCGATGGAAAACTATAAACTTACAAACATTGAAAGCGGCATGATGTTTTAGTTTCACTTTTCTTGAGAAGTTGGCATGCATATACCACTACATGTAGACAACTGGTAAAACTGAGGGCAGTATGTCACATTTTAGTCATCTCACCGCGGTACAGGCTGTACAGACCAACTGTTCAAAGTGGAAAACGATCACCCACCGTTTGACTATTTTATTATAATATTATATAATATAGCACAGCCGGTCAAGTTTTCTTTTGATATCCCAGTGTCTATATTTTATTTTTGTCACTAGAAACATGTATTATTTCGCAACCTAAGGTGACAGGAAACGAAATTACATATTTGTAAATACACCAAGTTTTCGATACAGACATATGTAATAAATTTCAATTAATAAAACGGCTTCACGCGTTTTTGCGTCTGTTTTCTGCACATTAAATGATACCGAACGTTCTTGTCATGGTTTCTCTACAAGACAATCGAACGCTTGACTTGACTGAGAATTTCGCCTATTCATGAATATGCAGATTTTATCATATTGCGTATTGCTAAAAACGGATACCCCCTCCCCACACCCTTCCCGCTTTAGCAATAGTTTTGTTGAGGGACAAGAAAGACGGTGGTCTTCGTCCGTACCATTACAGATTTCTCCCCCCCCCCTGATACTGTCCTGCCATCGACCCCCACCCCACCCCCACCCCACCTCACCCTCATCAATGTCATGGTCAAATGCCTTTGCGTAATAAAGATCGCAGGCTCGAGTCCTCGCCAGATCATGCGTTGTGTCCTTAGGCAATGTTCTTAAACGTCACTTCCTCTCTTCATGCAGGTGTATAAATGGGGACCTACAAGGCACCATGACTTGTAAATATGGTTAAGGGCGCCGGTTTGTGCCTCGGCACCCTATGGGTATACCCCGAGAACACACCGTAGATGTGGCGCGCTGTAGGCACTGGCGGATCCAGGGCCTTTGTTTGGGAGGGGCCAAAGTGCATTAGAGTGATATGGGGGAGGGGTCTAAGGGGAGGGGGTGTCCCCTCCCCATTGGAAAATTTTCTATTGCTGAATGCCCTCAGATGCAATTTGGTGTACAATGGTGATGTTAATTTACTTCTAAAAAAAATGTTTCCCAGGTGTAATTTTCTAAAATATTTATAAAACAAAGTTGGGATCATCTTTCTCAAGAAGTTTTATTTCTCATGGGTTATAAATTTCTTACAACCAGCCTGTAACTGCACAATGGTGTTAAACTGTAAATCCTCATGCTCATACATTTACATAGCTCCCAACTCTGGAGAAGGCAAATGCTGGTCCATGCCACGAATCGCCGTCCTGGGGGAGGGGTATAAGGGGAGGGGTGTCCCCCTCCCCTTTTGATTTTTTTTTGGAATCCTGGTGATGCCTACATGTAAAATGGTGGCACTTAGAAAGGCTTTTGTCACCCAAAATTTTCTGAGAAACATGCATTTTTTTGTGTGTAACATCAATAAATTGAATAGTAGGTGATAATTCATTCTTTCCCGTGGCATGAAAATGTTCGCTGCTCGCCCCAATGAAAAGAAATATAGGCTAATTTGAGGTTCAAATGATGCTGTAAAAGAGGTTTTATACTCTATTATGCTAAATGCTAAAGAAATGATGGTTGCTAAGTCAAAATTTGATGTCAATTTTTTATGTATACTTGACAATTACAATGCGGTTTTTTCGGACGCTTGTGCGGGTCAGCAGGTTTGGGTGTTAGAATGCGGGTCTAATTCCCTCGAATTGCGGGTCAGTTGGGAGCTCTGCATTTAATTTTAAACCAGAAAACGAAAAGGTTTAGACTAGTCTACCACTGCTATTCCTCTCGATTTTTTTAATTTCCAATCATATGATTTAGCGGATGTTCGGAAACACTTTTTGGCTCACCTTTGGGGGGGGGGGGGCCATGGCCCCCATGGCCCCCCCCCCTTGGATCCGCCAGTGACTGTAGGGGCCCGGGAAAGAGCGTTTGATATTGTGCACACTTAGCTGTGAGAGTGTAACAAGTCCCCAATGAACAGGGAGTTAACCTATGTAAACTTGTGTGAGAAGGCTGTAAACCTTCAACACATTCATACGTGTTGATTCTTACTCTTGGTCAAATCTGTTCCATTATATGACTCTTATCATTTCTTTCTAACTGTGGCGTAGTAAGCAGCGTTAATGTCTCCTTTAGACGTCTTCTGGTTTGCTTTAACCTATCTGTCTATATGGTATGTTATTATCATTGATGACATTGCTTTCCCAAAATGAAATCGTACATTTAAACTTAAACTATCGTCAATTCAGGTTCCAGTTCTCAGCTGTCAGTCTTGTCTTTCAATTTTCATCTATAAAGGTTTCGCTCCAGTTCACGTCCACGATGTAAGAATAAGAAAAAAAGGTTCACAGCTTATTTGGGGTTCTATAAACGACGTAATCACCAGTGAATAAGCGTCCCAATGGTCTTTTATATATATATAGATGTAGTCAGGACAGTGAGTATATAACAGAAAAAGAAAAGGGGAGAATTTTTCACTAAATGCACACTTAAGATTCTCGAGCGAATTGTAACGGTACTTGATTTGCATGACTCGAGACACCAGATGTGTCGTATTTCATTGGACCGATCCTTTCGTTCATCTCTTCAGAGAGGTCCAAAAAGAGTGACACGACTCGTGAAATAAGAAATAATATAAACCATAGCCATCCTGACAAGCGCAAGTTCAAGTATTAAGGCCGTTAGTTGATACCCTTCGTTTTCCGCCCTGCCACCTTCGAAAAACAGTCGGCCGTCCACCCGTGAAAATCGAGTCAAGTGAGAATTCTCTCTTAAAAAAAAAAAAAAAAAAAAAAAAAGAAGAAAGAAAGAAAGAACAAACGAGAAAGACTTGTGATTTGAGGACGACAGTGTATATGTAAAACTTGGTCAAGAATCTGTGACAAATTAATTGAATATTTGGAAGCTTCAAAGTGTTAATGCATGTACATATAGTTAATAAGTTGTCAGGAATAATTGATAATTACATTTTTAATAGAAGATTTAAGGGTTTGGCAAGCAATCGAACTCGACTCTAGAGAGGGTTGACGCTCTGGGTGTGGAATGGTGCGGGGTCGGGGTGGTGGGGGTTGGGAGGCCTTACTGCATGGGGGGTTATTCAAAAGTTCTCGGGGAGAACAAGTATAACACAGTGTATCATATATCATTTGCCAATATTTCTCTAGTTTCAGCTTATTTTCTTGTGAAGAGTGATGGTGTCGTTTATATTATGACCTCTCTAAGTCGACGTGTAGCCCTCTATGTACACGCAATGTCGTACTGCTGAAAGCCGACACCAGATGAGGTGTATACGACACAATACATGCTGTGATATATTGGAAAATCAGACGTTTAGTATAGAAGTACAATTACCAGGTGAATGAGAGTAGAATTATAATCCTCATCGGTATGACTATAGGCCCACGAGTACGAATACGAGGCTCTAACTGCGAGTACGAATATCCGCAATCTTGTACTATATAGTTTCCATAAGGTAGGCCTACTATATACTCAGTATTTACAACATACTCTGAGTAGGCTACGAGTACAAATCGATGGGGCCAATACGGGTACTGTTATACACGAGTACAAACTCACTGTTGGAAAGGAATGTAAAACATATGCAACATACTATACTCGGTCGATATGCGAGACATCGGACGAGATGCAAATACACATCTGCAGGGAATCGTATTCTGTGAAGAAGAAGAATAAACAACCTTCCAAATGAGAAACAACATTTCATGAAAGTATAGGCCTAGCTATAGTTGGTGTCAATTTTACCAAACCAACCGAGTACACAAATAAAGGTTGCATTAGTCAAGACAAGCCGGAAAAAAATCTGCTAGATATTATCCCAAAAGGGATGCTTAATGAGGAAGGAATTGATGAAGTCGATTCGAAACTTAACTATTCGCATACCAGACACTCTTTTTAATTCATATTAGTCTCCAGTCACACGTAAATGTAAATTTCAAAATTTTAAGATTTACTTTTCAAAATTTGATTAGTCAAGATAATAATATACACTACAACATTCACTAGCTTATCCTTTTGAGAAGACATATCGACTTTTGTTTCGATTTGACTTTGGTCCAACAAGGTTTCCCCTTCTTGCTTTAGTCGCCCTTATTATTTCATTAATTATCCTCTTCTGATTTATGCCATATTATGTAAGCATAATTAATTCGCAAACAGTTTACACATCATATACTATATTTTACACAGCCTAAGCTTCCAACGAAAAACGCGATTTTCTTTTTCGTTTTTCCCTCGTACTTTATACTGTCATATAGGATACTTTTCGAAATGTACGACGGTTTTTTCTTTACCCCAAACATTGTTGTTGACAGCATGTTGCCCCTTCATTTCCCATTACTTAGTAAAGAGAGGGATTCCGCCTGAAGGTAGAAAGTCCTTGTCGTAAAACACAAGTGGTCTGAGGGGTTTTACAAAGAGACGACACTGAGTAAAGTTATTGTTTGGAACGCGAAAAGAGAATTAATTTTCCTCTTCTGGAGGCGGCATCAAGCGGAAAGGGGTAAAGTTATAGTTGTATGCACTGCGTGACTCCCCCTATATGAACAGAAATATCATGTCATTTCCTCTTTCTGTATGACGTGTCTGTAATTTTCTTTTAACATAACGAATTTTTGAAATATTTTCATTTCAGAAAATATTTGGGGCCTCAACTAATTTCCAGTTTGGTATACACCATCTTGTAAAGTTTGTCAGGAAGGAAATTTGTCGAGACTGTCTATGGGCTATTGAGAGTGTGGTATCACTCTTATAATAATATGGGGATAAAATGAATGAATCAATGCAGAAATGATAACCAATACCATTCGTCTATAGTCATGTTTTCATCGGTTACTTTCATAATAACACACATGCATCATAGTAGCGTCAGCATGAAATTCGGTTTCGTAAGAGGAGGGAGGAGGAAGGGGTGTGAAGGGGTGGATCAAAGATATTCGGGATTCGTCAAATAAACTTATTTTAGGCTAGCCAGCTCTATCGTTACATTGGCCTATACCCTACGTTTCTTCCAACCTCATCCCCTCGCCCATCTTATATGATAGCCTGCCATATGATAATAACCCTTTGAGCAGAGCCAGGGGCGTGGAGATGGTGAGTTCGGGTCCCGGGAACACATACGTCACCGGGCCTCTTCTCTACGTGCACTTTCCTTTTTTTCATTATGATTACATTATGAAAATGAGAATAAACACGATTGTCTTTATCCCATAATTTCCTCCGCCCTCCCTATTTTTCGGGTGCTAATTGATCACGTGCTCCCGGGCTATGTGTATACCCCCTCTAACTCAATTCTCTTCAGGCATGGGCGCAAATGTCAGAAACAATGCTGGCTACCTCACCTCATTCTACAGAAAATAAGTTAACATCAAATAATGTTAATATATTTACTTCTTATATACAACAATATGACACTTTGTCATCAAGAAAGCGGACTTTCTATATGTGACTTTTGCGTGACGTATGTGACTATATGTGCTTTTTTGTGACGTATGTGACTATATGTGACTTTTTTTTTGGGGGGGGGGAATTATGAAAACTGTAGATGTGACCATTTACAGTCCTACTAGCAGATATCTGATGTATATATTTATATAAGATATGGTATATATTTGCTACAGTTTGCGTTTAAGGTAATCAGTACAAGCCTCAAATATGCTAGAAAGTCATAAAATGGTCACCGATGCTTAAATTTCAATATACATTTCACTGCCACCCACAAACCATTTTTCATCCCTGAGAATGTTTTATTTCTCTAAAATAAAACACTTGAATATCTACAGGGAATAATTAGGAGAGTCCAACACTTCCCCAGAAATTACTTTTGAAAAAACTTTTAGCAATTTTTAGCAGGCTTAAATTTGGACCATTACGGACGATTTTCTATAAAAGCCATCAAATGATTATGTGGACATTTTGAACAATGCCCATATCAACTGAATTGTACATATTCATACATTCGTGGATTTCTTAATGTTAATTGGACACCTGACTGTCAAAACAGATCAGAGAAATGGAGGTTTGAACACGACAGCTTCATCCGGAAACTTCCATGATTTGAACAGTCACCGATTCTCCTGCGACGCGATGAAGCGTATAACATGATATAACAGAAAATCATCATAATGATAATAATACAACAAAAATAATGGCGCATGAACGCAAAACGTTAAGGTCAACCATGACTAGCTTGCAGAATTACGTGTCACCGTAGATTCGTCAATGAACACTCGAGTTAAGTATTAACTGTAAATCTAACGTAATGGCAATTGACAGTTCAAGTCGTTTAACTGTCTCCCTTCGCTCTGATTAATACACTTGACTAACGTTCAAATCAAGGTAAGCTAGGTCAGAGGGCGGGAACGCAGGTGAGTAATATCCTCTGATTGAAATTAGCTACTCGAGATCCATCTTAAGGCAACAGATTTGCTGACCCGATTTCTACCCTACAAAAAAATTCGTGCCAATTGATTCTCAACTGACCGTTAGCTGTTATTTTTCTTCTTTTTTCCCCCTCTTTTTTTTAAGTCAATCAGTATCCCTTCATCCACACAGTTGTGACTTTCTCCCTCGACGACAACATGTCCACCACCTCTCTCTGGCCTCAACTGATTCCACCAAGTACAATTATCCGGTACTTAATTTTTCAGACATCGGTCATAAGTGGTTTTGTATAGTATAGTGCTATCTTCTCATCTTTCGCGTTCTCATTACCGTAACTGGGTTTCTTGGTCAATCTTTGTTTTGTCCGAATTACACTGGCGTTTTTCCAAGTCGCTCAGTATATTTATATATATATGTATATTGTTTTCTCTCTCGTCAAAAGGACAGACGTTACCATATAATAGGTTCCTTGAAGCAACAGCAGCATTAGAATAATACGATATATTGGTAATATGAGTTGTATAATACAGATTAGAGTGGAATACGATAGAAACCCATAGATAAAAGTTTTAATAAATTCTATACGGATTATATCGTGTAGGATTATAGTGATTAAGGTAATGTTTCAACAGGTCAACGCACCTGGACAAATAATTTCATTGGCCGAAAGAAAACAACAGAGAAACTAGAACAAAGTTAGGAGGCGCCGACAATTATAACTCGTAGGGCGACATGCGTCATGTCAAAACGTTGATTCAGAGGCCAATGCAGAAACACACGTAGAGATGATTTAAATGAATAATGTAGAAAAAAGGTAGTTTGGGCCTGTAAAAGTATTGAGTATTTAATAATTCCAATCCATTTCTAATATTATGTCGCCTTGACACATTTCATATTGTATTAAACAGTATGCACAAAAAAAAAATGGGACGGGCGGGGTTACCAAAATAGACTAAGAAAATTTACTTAAAAGAAATTATAACAATCGGATCTTAGATTAATAGTAGATCTACCTGTAGGTCCTGTATTGATGTGTATGAGGCAATACGAACCAAGGATGGCTGTACACAGAGGCTTAGTCTGTTTATAAGTCCAGCGACTTTGTATACACACCAGCGATCAAAAAACCAATATTGTCCTCTACAAAGTTGTAGTTTGCGTTAGTTTATTTGAGGGAAAGTCTTTTGCTTTACTTTCTTAACAATATGTTTGCATTTCTTCTGGAACCTGTCAGCAGTATGTGTTTAGATATGGGTTTAGTGCATCCTCTTTTGATTGATCTATTGAAAGTATAGAGCAAGCAATATGGCCTACATCGCAATCCGCTACTGATGAATTTCTAGAAGTTAATTATCTTTTCTATTCATCACAGTTCCTCTTCAAGTGATATGTGACATGTTCTGCAGTTCAGTATATTTCATCAAGAAGCAAGTTTGAAGGGGCGGTGACATAAATGGCTGTCCATGCGTTTAAGAACAGTAACATATGCGAAACTGTTAACAGATCTATTACCGACGACGCGTTCAAGCTGCTTTTTGCGTTGTATTTTTTTCCCCTTTCTTTTCACAACTTGGTCGTAGCATAGATCTTCTATATATAGATCATGAAAAGGAAACGTTAGGTATACTTGAAAATGTATAACTAGAACAGGCACACTTTCGTGAACCAAAATTGGACCAGGAAGGATGTAGATTAACATAAACATGAAACGTACTTGCAACTGAAGCAATTCAACTAAAGGCCTACATTAGTTTGTGGGACAGAACATTATCTCTATATAGTATATATTCTTTTGCCATTAAATCCGAATACAAAATTGTTTGTTAACCACAACAAGGGCGTAGGAACCGGGGGGGCTGGGGGCGCCAGCCCCCCCAGTGAAAAATATGTGGGGGGCGGAAGTATCATTCTGCCCCCCCCCCGGTTCGCAAGTCAGAAAACCCCTTTTTCATTTCCAAATGAGAAAAAAATCTCATTTGGAGCACCAAATTGCATCTAAGGCCAGGTGAATGCAAAAAAATTTTAAAAATGGAGTGGGTGTTGAAGTGTGCTATATTGCACCAAATTGCATCTGAGGCCACCTGGAAATGCCAAAAAAATCCAAAGGGGAGGGGGACACCCCCTCCCCTTATACCCCTCCCCCAGATCGGCCATCAGTCTTCAGCCCCCCCCCCCACTCAAAAGTACCTTCCTACGCCACTGAACCACAATAAGTGTGGCATGGGTGTTTAATCGCATTAATGGACGAATATGTGGGAGTCCTTAAAATTGAGCAAAATGGAAGCCATTTTGACTACTTTCCTGACTCCATGCCTTTGAAGACCAGCATAGGTTCGTATGTATGTAGTATCGTAGGTATAGTCGTGACGTATATATAGGCTGTTTTCATATAGTATATTCCTGTGACTTCAGAGTTTTGTACCGTGCTTTTCTCTGACGTCACGAATGTGTGTCGTCACTCAGCAATTTCTACTTTTTCTATATAGCTGAAAATGTACTACATGTTAATGATATGGACAATGGATGGTTACACGAAATGGCCAACATGTCAGCTATGTACTAAGGGGTAGCGTTATAACCTAATTAGATCTAATAGTAATACACGATTTAGTGTGCAAAGCAATGGAGAAGTTATATAACGTATCGGTTATACGCTACCTATAAAGGGCACTTGTCTACATTCCCAGCTGCTGTGTTCATTACATACATTAGCTGGTTGGGATATGCCTACTTCTTAATTAATATAATCTCCATATAATAAAGGTATACAGAAGCACGAGAGGCCATGTATTGTTCTAACCCATCTACACAAATCGAATAGATTTTCTATATGTATGAATTTGTTTGAAACACATATTTGTAATTATTGACTGAGTAATTGTACCCACGTTATGAACATATTGGGGGATCCGCATATACCTGGTTACTGCAAGATTGTTGACAGGGACTTATCTTTCGTTCGCATGATTGAAATCATTCGCGGATTTGGTCATATACTTCAAACTATACATACAACTGCTTAAAACATTTGGAATGATGTCATACTTCATTGGCACTGCCGGGTAGGTTACCTGTAACTGAGGGTGCACAGCTTGGACGCAGAAAACAATACAGGGGTGGTCAATGAAACTTCGTGTCTTCTATAACCGGTTAATCGTCCAATAAATAACCTGTTACCGATTTAAATTAAAACAAAATTAACCAGCTAATAGACGAACCGCCAAAATTGACGGTTAACTGTTAACCATGGCCAGGATATATTTAACGAGAAAGAAGAGCTTTTGTTACTTTTTTTTTTACAACTTTGATCCCCTCTCCCCCACGGACGTCACAGTCACGGAACTTTCAAATATTTCATCAAGACATGGAACGTTTTATAAATGAAAGCTTAATTTACCCGAAAGAAAATAGTTTCTTCCTTTTTAAAGGATATACATCCGCATTTCATCTGGTAACAGGCATGTATAGAGTTGCCCATTATATCACCATGACAACCAATCTTTCCCCAAACAATATTGAAGTTTACCGAATATTCCTATGACTGAAGTTTGTAGCAAACCCCTTGAGAGAATTTTCGTGATTTACATTATTTATAAAAACCATGCAGTTACATGCTACAGACGATACTTCACTCATCACTGGGATAAACATTATAAGCTTAAAATGCCAAAACCCGAGTGAGGTTACTATGAGCCTTTCTATAATGATTAAGCGATGAAATATGTAAACGTGCAACATGAACATTTTAAATCTGTTATACTTACTACTGGAAATTGCTTTTAGTAATATTAAGAAATGCTTTCGACTATGTATAGTGGACACGACTTGGGACGAAGAATTAGATTAGTACCCATGGAAGAGGAATGCTACAAATTCAATCAATAATTTCTTGAGAGAAAATTGAGACAAGTTTAATCCGTATGCTTACATTAAAAGAAAAAATTGAAATGAAATTAAGAACGAAACTGAATTGTTTTTCGTGGCTTTTCTATTTTAATTTGGTTTACATTAAATCAAATTATGTTTTGATTAAATACGTCATTGCTTAATTAATTTGGGGAGTACTGACGGACGTTTCTCTCTCGCTGGGTTGTGCAATAAGCTGCTTTACATGCAGATGTTTCTATAAACAAATGAGCAATTTGGTCGAAGATATACAAACGTTCAGGTCGTCCACAATTTGTGAAGTTAAATGTCATATTAGCAAGGAATAATTAAGGGGCTCAACAGGCTTTAATATTAATCAAGAAAACAATTGATTCCCCCCCCCCTCCCGTATGTGTTGTTTTAGGGAGGGGGGAAGGAGAGGTGTTACCTTTTGTGGTCAATGGGCGGAAGGCGAGGTAGGGTGGGAGAAATTTCTAAATTCTTTCGACTGATTCAAAAAGGGGCAAGAACAGTTTTGGAAGGGCGTCTTCTGACCGGAGGAGGCGTCTAATTCTTCCCCGACTGATTGTGAAAAAGCCTCAGCCCATGAAGATTTTACCCCTGACTGCCGATGGAGGTGAGGACCAACTCCTGACCCACCAATCCCAACCCCTAACCCACCCCCATTTGTGCACAACACTGGTGAATACGGTAGGATCAAATTATTGCGAGATCCGCCCAAAACGAACCTGGACGCTGTGGTTCAAAATAGGATGAATATATGATAGCGCCAATTTGTATAAGTTTCTTTCTACACCGGACATCTGCCAAGTATTATAGAGAGCTCTATGTATCACCTTAATACCCCTAACCCCCCCCCCCCCCTTACCCCTTCACTCGTCGTTTAACTATCTTCTCTGTGATTTCCAGATATTAGAAGTTAGGACTATATACTACCAAACATGTGACGCCGTTGTTTAAAGGTGACGTGTCGTCTTTCCGTAGACTGGACAGATTTCAGTATACTCTGCTGTGTTCGGTATATTTTACAAACTATGTTGCTTCTCAATGGTTGCTCGAATCATCGTATACAGACGTGCTCCCCTTAATATGTACATTGTGAAGTCGACCTAACGTACTAACCCTGTTTCTATCGATTTTTTTGTTGTTAATGTTTATTTGATTTTACTGTTATTTATACTTCCTTTTCCCGAAATGTCAGGCTATTTTAAGATTGATCTGATATGACAATTCGGTCAGCTAAGATCGAAAAGCTTATTTTTGTTTATGAATAAAAATTATCGATTTTCGTGACAGCATACTCTTAATATTATGTTTCTAAGTGCAAGATAAATTGAACCACCCTCTGAAATTCTGCTGTTATTTTCTCATTTCTTCCCCTTTTTTTACCCTCTCACTATCTCCTCCCTCTCATGAAGCCTCAGATGTAATTAAATTTTGACGAGAGTAAGATCTGCCCGGTGACTTCTCGTCAAAAGTTGTTGTGGAGAGTGACAAGGATTTCACTCTTTATTCAGCAATGAAGCCGTGTCCCGTATGACAGTTTATTGGACGCCGTGTGTGCATTAAAAGAAGGAATCATGTCCATTATTGCATCATATCATGATCCTATGAGAAAGAAAGACCAAAAAATAGAAACAAAATAAAAGTACAGCTCTGGTCCTTCCTTTTTGTTTTAATTTGTTCTAATTTTTTTTTAGTTTTACAATTATTTTTATTTTTCTATTTATCATTTAGTAAAAATTCACGATTATCCCTCCCTAAGAGGCTTTCTAAATTGGTTAATAGAAATTCAGACTAAACATTTAATTGGTACTACCATACGGGGAGAGGTGTGAGCTGGTAGTCATTCGGCGCCAACCCCCACCCCATCCCCCACCTCCCATCCCATCCCCACGCACTCCCTCCCAAGCACATGTGTACAACACAATTGTACGGTTATTTGGCGCTGTTTAGGCGTGGTAACTTACCGGTACTTTATTTCTGTGGATGGTGTTGAAGATTCGCACAACCGGTTTATTTGACTTATCGTCTTTCTTGAAAATCGATGTCTTACTGACGAGATGAAAATGCGCCGGAGGCATATTTTCATTTGCACTCTAACAATGTTACTAATTGGCAAATCGGTATTTAAGATGACTGAGGACAAGGATACGGTCCTTTCTCTCTCTCTCTTTAAGTACTAGTGCGCATGTACGTATGTGTCTTAGTTCAGGGAGTTATTGGATTGAATGCATATATCGTCACGTGATTTCCAAATCATTCTCCCATATTTCATGAATAAGAGCACATTTAGTCCAGCGCGTAACACTGAATGAACGGGTTTATGGGTGAATATCTTTTCGTGCATCTGCAGTTGATATTATGAAATTGTTGTTCAAAGTAACCAATAATAAACTTCCTAGATTCTCGAGATTTTTTTGAAGAATGGCTTCAATGACGAATTCTATGACGTCACAGCAGATAATGGATCTAAAACATAACCATCATGAAATATATGGATAATAATGCCATACTTTTTATGCGACCGTTATATACCAATACTGCATATGTACGATCCAAACGATAAATGTGTATTAATGTACAATAAATAGCCTACATACATGTATTTAATATTTAATTATTTCAAAACGGCTGAACTGATAGTCTACGAAATTACAGTGAATATCCAATCAATCAAGATTAAGGTTTATAGTATACGTATAACGCTACAATTATAGGCCGTATATACAGCTACAACCGTATACAGCTACAACCGTATACAGCTACAACTATAGGCCTATAAACATGCATGCATGTAAACAACGGTAGCCCCATATTGCCATCAACAACAACAACAAAAATGCCATGATAACACTTCACTTGATTTGTCGCTGAAAGCTTCAAATTTAATTCATTTCACCCCAAAAACGTTTTACATATTAATCGATAAATTTGATAAGACTGAAAAGATCAAATCAACAGTAATAAACAAAATGAACTCAAACCACGCACTAAAAGTCATTAATGTTTTTTTGTTTTTTTTAGCCGTCGGCCCGGGAGGTTATAAACTAAATCATAAGAATACAACAGAAACAAAGAAAACATAATTATGAGAATCTTTGAGGCTATGTATATACGTCTAAACCCAACGATGTGAACAACAACGATCGTTTCATTAACCGTTACTCAATACGCCTAAGTTATTATACTTCACTCATATATGCTATGACTATATATACTGCCGTTTGCCAATTACGGTCATGCCTTCCTGCAATCACAAGCGTTTCGGTTATTTTCGAGACATAAATTTTTCCCCCCATCGTCATAAAACTTCTCTCTTTATTTTTTTTCATTTCAAATCTCTATATCTTCATATTTTCCTTCTTTTTTCCTCAAAATGATGTTTTTGTATGAGAAAACTGGCTCTAATGACTTTTGTTAATTTGTGTTTGAGGCGATCTTTCTTTGGGCGAGAGAAATTCGTTCCTCTAGCGAGATAAAACCTTTATCCTCGTGTGCCGTTTGTAAAGCGAAAGCGTCAATTAATGTCAGTGTAGAATTGATGGCAATTTTCGAAGAACGTAGCTCGGAGATGAGTCAATGACAGTCTAAAAAGCGCTCAGAGATTTGAAACGATAAAAAAAAAAAAAAACATTACAGACTCAATCTGTCAAAGGGATTTTTGACTATTTTTTTCTCTCTTTTTTTTAAGTTGGTGTTGAGATGTGATGTATATGAAAAATTCTTTGTATATATACGTCTGTGAAATCCATGCGAAAACATATATAGCGTTCGTTTTCTTGCCAATCCTCTCTTCATCAATTTCCTGGATGGCAGAGCTGCACAGATGTTTGTAAGTTTGTGTTATTGCAATTGAAAGTAGTAAACTTTATTGACATGACTCATCCATTATAATGAAAGCCACTTTAATTATGCTATAAATTAAACGTTTGTGGAAACCCATCCATCTGACATAAAATCGTTTTTACAGAATCAGAATTTCGAAAATGCATGATGCATGCATTGAGAGAGAGGTACATGACCGTACGTTTAATGGAGACCACATATAATTATCACGCTTCGATAACCGGGCTACAAAACTTCTATATCAAGTGTGTACATGTGCAGCTTAATGCATCTTCAAGGTCAGTTTTGTAATTTATTCAGGTTTTGAAATTAAAATCAAATTCTTCCATAATTTAAACGCTTAAATATCTGAATGGCCTTGAAAAACGGGTCACACAGAAGACCGAAATTGTACGTCAATAGCTTATCGTTATTATGTTGAACATAGAAGTAATGTTTTTTTTGGGGGGGTGGGGGAGGGGGGCTGGTTGAACTATAATAAGATGACATATATAAACAATAGTCTAAAAATTATGCTTCCTAATTTCATCTTTAAGAAAAATTAATATTATGTTTTGATATATAACGTTGCATAATTATGATCAATCTATATAATATTGGATACTTGGCCTAATTTGATAACCCTCAACTTGTTTATATATAAAAGATCTCTGATGGTTACAAACATTTGAATACCACCATTCTTGGAGAGTTATATTAAATGGTGCAGTCCAACTATAGAAGATCTTGTGCCCGCCCCCCCCCCCCCCGCAATAAAAAAAATTTAACATTTAGGCTATATTCAAATCTATAAAGGTTATGCCTCTTCATTGTATCATTCTTAAATCGATTTTGGTGGTTAAAAAATGGGACAATTCTTTTTTCCATTTTATATTCTTATGTACCAACCCTTACCAATTGTAGCAAATATAACCCTACATGCAATATTCATTTTGAAGTGTACGTATATACTCATAACTTTACCCTCTGCTGCTGCACTGTGGCGATATTTGAGCCTCTTCCCCTGCCTAAAGAGTCTAAAGAGTTACGGTGCTCAAGAAAATATCACCTTTCGTATATCAATTTCTTTTTCCATTCTATAGAACATGAACAAAATCATTCCTGACAAGAGATGAAGGACATGTGTGAGAGACTTTTGTTTTAGTTCCTTTCTATATTTACCTCTAGGGCTTGGTTCATGGGGGTATTGAGGGACATTTATGAGAAATTCGATGTCTTTTAATGTACAACTGTGGACTTCGACATACAGAAACAAAAACACAAAATGTGAATCATTCATACATACACCAAGAAGAAGAAGAAAAAAGAAGAAAAAATGCCAGCCATATCGTGAAATTGGCTTCATTAATAATAACGAAGTGATGGTTACAAATGTAATATTAATACCTCACAATATACGAAAGGAGTAATGGCTTCTTCGTGACTTTCCATTACGAAAAGAAGAAGAAAAAAATATAAAAAAACAGCATTGCATCGTGGATTAATTTCCCACGTGTCAAGTTTCAGTTATCCAAAGGACATCCGACAAAGCACTATGTATAAACATAAACTTGAAATGCAGAGAATTCATTAAGCAAAAGCAAAAGTGACATGAAACAGAATATGTTCCCCCAAAGTCATGTAGTTATGATATTTTATGATTCACTTGATAACATCTCGTTTGGGATAGTAGAAACGGTCTCCTTTTTATGTGCCGATGGCATAAACAAACATCTTACAGTTTATAGGCTTCTCCCACATATGCAAGTGTATATGTATATATATATATATATATATATATATATATATACTTGCATATGTGGGAGAAGCCTGTAAAAAAAACGGCATTGATGTATGCTACAGAATGTACAGGGGATCCATTTGGACTCCCCTCCCGCATGTCAATGTAGCATGCCCATTGCCCTTCGAAGTTCATGCTCCCCCTCCCCCGTCTCCCCCCCCCCCACCCCCTCCACTCCAGACTGAACCATCGTCCGCCGCCTATGATGAAATGTGAATGCCAACCGTAGAATTACCGAAAATGGATTTAACATGACTGTCGGCGGAGATTGACGTCAATGGAATTGTTTTGATATCGTTGATGAATAAACAAACTATTGATGTGTGTTAAATTTGAATTGAATAGTCATTCGATTCAGTGAAATGTAACTAATTTATTAAACAGGTTAACATTGTTGAGACTATGGATACATGTTTATATGCTACAAGCATTACTATACATAAACATATAATTATCATCAACGAGACACCATCCATATCTTCTCTGCCATTCTACATCGATTGACGGAGACATTGCACGGCTTATCTGGACTCGAAACTATAAATAGCGATTTGTTTTTAGTGTGTCTGTTTCATTAAATTAGAAAACATGCCAAAATTGAGTTTTGTTGATCGAAAAAGGACAACCAACTTTCAAGGTTAATGTGAAAAGTTGATTAGGTCGTTGCTAAGAGCGTAAGAATCAAAGAAATAGAAAAGTATGGGCACAAAGGAAATGAATTATGCTTTTGTTACACTGTTGATCAATACTGTTTCTTACAGTACGTTTACCTACACAGTATAGTGGGTGCTTGCACGAGATTGAAGGATAGTTGGCCTAACTACTAAAATGAACGATAGGCTACACAAGTAACTACAAACATTGTCTAGAGTATCAACAATTGTATAAGTTATAGACTTTTTAATTACAGATCCAATGACCGAGAAGTGGTGTATGTGGAGATGAGGTTGGGTCGGGTGGTGTGAGGGTAGAGGAGTTTAAGCTTAACTAACCAGATCAAGATTCTGTCCATTCCCATACTGAGAAGTTATTAGTCATATCGGTCAAGTTAATAAATTTGCTAAATGCTGCAGAATGTTCTTTCTATTTCCATGTGATTATCACTAATATGAGAAAGTGTCCGAACGAGTACATTTTTAAGAAGAGAAAGGATTATTTCATTACTCTCTTCTTAAATTCTGCAATTGATGCAAGCAAGCCTAACTCTATAAATGGATGTTTTAGTTCGATCATATCTAATATTATTGTAGTAAATTCCTGGGAACATGCAGTCCAACCCTGCAGTGCAAAATTACTCATTAATTTACGATAAAATAATTGTGCATCTTCATGAGATGAGCATTTGATTTAAATGATGCATTATCTGTAATGACGTCACATGATCGGAGACTCTATGTAATTGTTGTTCATACGAAGTCTTCTGTCACCAGCAGCGTGTTAAGTGTCCAAAGGCTGCGAGACGTGATCCAGATTTTGGCGCCATGCATGGAACCGAAGCTTGGACAATTTCAGTTCCTATAGTCTGCCTATGTAGCCTACAAGTGCTGCTTTCTCTCTCTCTCTCGCCCTGTTTTTCTGCATTTGTCTGAACACATCATTAATCAAAAATTTTACCTCGAGCGAGAGACGAATGCTACAAAATGTAGCCAACAACCCCCCCCCCCCCCATCGATGTGTTTGATTTATGACAGAGGCGACTCCCGTTAGACAGTTGCGAAACTTTGCGCTTGAAGAACAAGCAATAACAGCGCAATTTATCATATACTGCCTATACATACCCACAATGACCGGTGGTTATGTTTTATCTTTCGCGGAAAGGGTATCTATGGCTTAATTACGAACGGTCCATAAATATCCTATGTCTCTTGATTAATGAAGCCATTTCCTCATGTCGAGGCTGTATTGATTTTGAGATATTAAAACAGGGCGTCTCTACTCCTAATTAAACCGCTGGGATATTTTCTTTGCATGCGAATAGAACTAAGCGATAGGGCACGTTGTTTCGTCCGTAGATTGGACTATTTAGGTTTCATGACGTCATTAATAAGCTACTGTCAACACTTAATCTTTACATAAGAATGGTTTAATTATTATATGTAAATACCGCAAAAACGAAAATCCAATTTTTAAAGTTGAGAAATAACATAGGCTGTAAAACAGGTTGTGAAAAGCATGCACGTCTTTCTACAGTTTAAGTCTGCAAAGATTATTACATGTTGGATCAGGAACAGCGGAGTCCATTTTGAAGTATGGGGGGGGGGGGGGTGGCGAAAGGGCTGAGACCAAAGATTACATGAACTTTGTCCTCTGTGAAATCAAACTCAGAAAGGTCATCAATGCTTTTTACAGCGGCACTTGTACTAAAATTCCGTTCTCATTAAGATTTATTTAGTTCATTTAATATCTCGTTAATTATATTTTTTAATATTTAAGATCTCCCCAAATTTGGAAATAAAACCAACAATGCATCCCATACTAACTTTGATTAGCCCACGACTTCGCATGATTACATTCGCCTATGACGTATTTGATCTTGACGAAAAGTTTAACCTAACTTTATGTAAAAACTATGAGAAAACTACCACATCGAAACTGTGCATCATCAAATGTCAGATGGTGCTGCAATCAAAAGAAAGATAAAAAGAAAATTAGGAAAAAATATGATACTTTGCTGAAAGAGAAGAACGTGAGACCTTACAGTGGACCAGAACAGTAAACCCCCTATAGGCTAAGGTGACCATATTTGCCTGACTGGAATCAGGGACATTTATTGCGTAACTGATATGGGGGAGGGGTCTAAGGGGAGGGGGTGTCCCCCTCCCCTTTGGAAAATTTTCTAGTGCCTAAGGTGCTTAGATGTAAAATGGTGATACTTAGAAGCACTTTTTAAATCAATTTTATTTTCAAAAATGTAGCTTTTTCTTAGATGAAATTTATTTACTTTACGAAAGAGTGCTAGGCTAGATCGATCTAGCATATTTTACTTTACACTGGCCCACCTGAAATACTGTTTAGTTCCGTTCTGCGACTGCACACTTGAATAAATTGGTTTTTTACAATTATTTTACTAATAATGTGGGATATTTTCGAAATTCCTGAACATTTTGACGAATCGGGGACATTTTCGGGAACACTTGTTCATCGGGGACAGCACACTGTAATCGGGGACTGTCCCCGAAAATCGGGGACGTCTGGTCACCTTACTATAGGCCATCCTTGGCGCGCCATTTTCAAGAACTATAGAAATACCCACTTTGTTTACTATTAGGGTTTATCTGATTGTATATTATCACTCAAATATAAACACATCCTTCTTATATACAATCCTTTCCGCAAGTTTGCATTCTATATAATCAATTGGGCCTCTGGTGATTACCATTAACTGATGTTGTAATTACCTTGCTTGTTAGAGGCACATATGTCTTGGTTGTATAAGCGTGAAATATTTCTTCATAAATTGTTCATTTCATTGTTCCTATGTAAACAGTGATTCATCTTTCACAACACCAACTAATTGTGTAACGACCTTGACTTGCCTGTTAAAAGGACAATCTTGTTGGTGTTGGGAACAGAGAAAGCATCAAAAAGCCGTTATATGATTTCCATTGGAATAGAATTGTGTGTAGGACTTAAAGCTGTATAACGATTAGCGTATATCTACAACATCATGTGTAATATGCCTTGATCCAAAATACCAAACTCTTTATCACTTTTCTCTCCATAATTGTATAATGTAGACCTTACCGTATTAACACCGAACTCACGGGAGTTTTCCCAAGAGAAACTCTACCCAATAAATCCGAGAAGCGGGGGGGGGGGGTATACATGTCAGGACATGAATGTATAGTATAACCCCCCCCCCCTGCTTCTCGGATTCATTGGGTAGAGTTATAAAGTGTGGGTAGTTCGTTTGGATGATGGTGTGGATGAATTAGAAAGGTTACGGCGTGTAGAAAAACATTAATATGCGTGTTTACCTTTTTCACCATGTGTTGCTTTTTTACCTATGAGTTTGCGGCGTTACTTTTGTAAGCGTGAATAGGCGAATAAAGCGCGCGTTGTCCTTAATCGTAATTTCATTGTACCTCTTTAAGCAGGCGCATATAACATATACTAAACGTCATGGCCGAGACTCGAACTTTCGGAGAGTGCAATTAGTGAAGGATCGAACTGAGGCGAGACCACGTGACGTGTTATTATCTGACGTAATCGATAAGAGACTGCTGTCTCGAACATTGCAGAATTAGTACTTGAGAAAATCAACGCTTGAATGAACATAATAATAATTATCTTATTATGAAGGACACACCTCCCGTCCTGCCCTCTGATTAGACTATAAGTCTACGGGGAGTTTGTATAACAAAACTTAAGCAGTGAAGAAATCATAGATACGCATATGTTAAGTTTTTTTTCAATCATAGTGAAAGATCCATTAGTCATTTTGTACTGGTTCTTGATCGATGTCTTCTATAGAGGCAGTGAAGCTGAATTATTTGATATCGTTAATATTTCGGTGAATTTCGATCTTACAGAATTCTGCAATTATGATGCTGTATAAATATACCGAGAAATAGAAGTAAACACAAGATAAAGTCAAGACTAAGAAATACGGTTAAAATGTCCAATCAGGGACAGAATGATCCAATCGGCGGCACTGGAGCCTGGAGACAAGTTCATTTGACACCAGGGACTGACGAAACTAACGCCTTTCGCGAACAAGCGAAAATTGGTGCCTTTAAGCACCTCAACATGGCGACGGCTTCCGCGACAGTAGACCACCAGTTCGCCCCTGATTTAAATCTTCTCGTTCATATGTATAATACAGCTATTTTAAAGAATTTGTGCATCTTTAGGAACTGAGGCCTTCATTGTCCAACTATGTACTAGATGACCAAAAGTTTATTTATCAAAATGAATTCAATTCATTTTTTTTTTTTTTTTACATTTTCTCAAACTCATTCGAAAAATAAACCCCAACATGTATTGGCAGTCTATCAAGGATTTTTATTTACATATAGATATATATTTATATAAATGTATATATAGGAAAGGAAAAGAAAATTTATTGGAACTAAATCTAAGAACCACGGCACCAATCAGTTTAAAACATCAGAAACGACCTGCCGTCCCAGATAAGTCAAAACAATTCCTTTCAAGTTACGACGGAAATCGGATTAAAATAATCCGTCATGGAAAGTCATGGAAACTTGTCCGGTGATATCAATGAGGAGTAAACTTTCTTGTTTCCGACTATGAGCCGATATTACGCCCTGAACACAAAAACAGATTCTATGATGTCTTTTTACAACAACATTGACATGTAAGTTTCTCTCTCTCTCCTAGAGGCAAAACTCCTTTTGCAAAGAGACGGGACTTCTTTAATTTATTTCTTCTATATATAGGACACACGCCTGACGTAAATTTACAGAGACTATTTCATTAGCGGATAAATAAATGACAGTTATCGTGTCGTAAGAAGACAGGTCCCAATTAGTCACAAATTTTATCAATTGTTTTATTCACATCGACGATATGAACGAAACCTAGTGACCGGATTGTTCATAGAGCAACAATTTAACACAAAACCTAGATATGTAATCCCAGGGTGTATGTGTGGTTGTCTTAATTTCTTCTAATAAGAATAAAGATCGAAAATAAAATGGAACACATGAGAACTTTATATGTACGGTATGGTTCAAATCAGTATCCCTCCAGGTACAAGTTATACTTTCAAGTTAAGAAAGGAAGAAGTCTTAAATAAATGTGTTGCTAAGAAATGTGTCGTCCTGCTGTAGAGGTGACGTGGTTGCCTTGACGATAAAGCTCAAAGATATTTTCACCTGATTAGGCTACACATCCTATCGTATAAAAGCACTGCAGGTGACTGAACGCCGAGAGCGAAAAATTACACGAGACTGGCGTGCATGTTTTGATGTATCGTCGTTGTTATCACTGAATTTAATCGGTTTGATTTGCATATTCCTCAAGTTAATGTGGTGTAATGGCAGTAGAACCACGGCGTGAGTGTTTCAGCCGTAAGGACAACACTACAACCTGACCGTGCTATATATAGCTGGCATATATATACGGTGACACTATATCGTGAAACAAGGTGTGGATTGTTCAAAGATGTTTGACGATTGATGTATTTCATTACTAAATATCAACAGGTCAACACGACCTTCTTTGTTTGCCTGTTGTCGCTTTATTTCGTTTTCTTGACAGCAGTATAGTTAAAACTCCGTTTCGTGAAATTAGTACATAAGCAGTATTAACTCTAAGAGTTCCCATGCATACGCTAAGTGTATGATAGGTAGCTTAGAGAGACGTGATAAGCAGCACCATATTAACAGTAGCGAGTCTTCGGTCGGGGAAGGGAGTGGGATTGAGGCACGGGGAGGGGAGAGGGCTAGAGGGGCGGGAAGGGGATGGTCACATAACATCATGTCATTTTCGGGAGATATTGTACATACTGGCTGTTTCAAAAACAGCTATACAGTGCTCCCTCCTTGTTGTTGTCTTTGTTGTTGTCTTCATGTATATGGCCTGTTGCAGGATTTGGCGCGAAAAGGTTCTTGTGGGCCACAAAGCATTCCTTTTTAGGCCTACCCAATCCATGGGCCACAGCTCGTAAGGAGGAGGTACCCAATGTCATGAAATGGGAATATTACATTACATGGTCCATAACTGGAATCATGATTTCTACATACGCTTTCTCTACCTGATATGTTGAAATGTCCTATCTTAAGTAGGTCCTTTATACCTCCTTATCTCAAACTTACCCACAAATACATTTTTTTTTTACTTTTGATATATGCGAGTCGCAATAATAGGGTTTGGAAAACCTTCTTATGGGCCACAGAAAATTTGCCGTAGGGCAGCATTTTGTCCACCTGTGGCGTATAGCAGCATGGGAGCCCTCAATTAAATACTACATTAGGGAAACAGTATTCCTAAGAATGTGTATAGGGCCAATAGGAAAACGCAGAAGACCATCAAAGTGAGAATATCATATTTACATAATGCTATTTTCGCCCCTTGATTTCTTGGACTGAGTCACGGGTGCAAGAATTGTCTTTCAAAGTTTGATTGAACCCGCTGAGCTGTCCGTTTACGGTTTTTCATGATACATGGATAGTTCAGATTTGCACTATTAAACTAGGATCTACGGTATAGTATGTGAACAAATGTGTCTATAAGCCAGTTTGATCCTGATTTTAAACCAATAAACTGGGTGATTGGATGGATCACGTAAACTGATCATGCATGGTCGGACGTTAACTAGTACTGACCGCTGAACCGGGTAAACATATAACAAACTTGTGTAGAACACTGCAGTCAGTCTACAATTAATATTTAGACCCAGTCTAGATTAATTGAAAACCTGCAAGTTCAGTTATTATCAATTTCCTGCAACGACGCTGTTCAAGTCTGGTTGTGAGGTCAGTTTTCGGACGCCATGCGGACAGGCTTGGACTTCGAATGGCGACAGGACCTAATCAAGTCGACGAATTGTATAATCTTGTCTCAAATGGCTTAATAACAGGGCGAGGGGGGTTAAGATGTGGGGTAACATTGTTCAGTATGCAAATGCAAAACTATTAATTCCGGACAATAATTTTGAAATTACATAATGATGTTTCAATAGCAAGCGGGTATGTTGAGCCTATCCGAGAAAAAAAGGCCACACACGCGAGAACGCTGAATGCATAACTTTGTCTCATATTAAACAAACGACCAAAAACACAATTGCAAGGGACATGAAAAAGTAGGGACGCTATTGTGAACCCATA
This sequence comes from Apostichopus japonicus, assembly GCF_037975245.1. Classification (NCBI taxonomy): domain Eukaryota; kingdom Metazoa; phylum Echinodermata; class Holothuroidea; order Aspidochirotida; family Stichopodidae; genus Apostichopus; species Apostichopus japonicus. The sequence goes on along the minus strand of NC_092563.1, from coordinate 16,593,915 downwards.
TTTTCGACAAAACTTGATGCGAAGAAATGTTCGCCTATATGATGGCACAAGAATCACAGCCAGCTATATGGTAATGGGTCAAACTTGACAGGTAACAACAAGGCCGCGATTTGTTTGTCTTTCCGTTGGAGATGGAGAGTGGCTGAGAACGCCTGTTCGAGCAAACTGAATGGCGAAATTTGGCACTAAGAAAATACTTCCCTTCCCCCACTCTTCCCCGAATACAGCGGCGGCACCAGCCAATGCAATCTGGGGGGGGGGGGGCAACTAGGGGCAAGGCAATTTTTTTGGGAATATAACACTGATATGGGGGAGGTCTGATGGGAGGGGTTTCCTCTCCCCTTGGGGCATTTATCTAAAAGTAAAGTGACTTAGATGCAAAATGGTGCAATTATTTGACAATTTTTCACATTAATGTATTGCATTGGAAGTTGTTTCTAATACAAACGATTTGCCCAGTTTTATATACTTTTTTGATAAGCAGCAGATCTGATTGTTGGGCATGGGGGGGGGGGCAAGGGGAAATCTGTGGGAAACTGAATCTGTGGGAAAACGAATTTCTCGCAAAATGCAGCGTAGTTTCAAACACACGGTCAAAAATTGCATGCCTATGTAGAACTGATCTAAAACTGATATGAAGGAGAGCTGAATACACAGCCTGCAGGGCAAAACTATATGGTTCTCTCAGTTATAGGTAAAAAATGTGGGTTGCCTGGATTCAACTCGACTGTGAACCACCTAAATCGAACAAAAAAAAACTAGGTTATAATGATGTGCTTTCTATTTCCAATGAAGGCATCTTTTGGACCTATCAGTTCAAAACGCTGTGAAATCGAGACAGAAATTTGGTAAAGAGATTACAGATCAAGATATATATAGAGAGAGATATAAATATCGCGTCGTATTTGAGCTCCTTCGTTCAGGCTTTTTTCTGTTTTTGGGGGGATTGCGCTGATTTAGCTTAGCCAGGGGCAAGTCTAAATTTCTACAAGTCAATTACACAAAATCCTTAAAAGCATGAAGTCAATCCCTACAAACGTAAGGGGACCCTCACTGTCACAATTTAGAGAATGGATATTCTCTCATTTAAAAGCTTCTTGCTTTTTTTCTTTTCTCTTTTTTTTCACCCTTCTTTCTAAAACATAGTCATTACTAATCGTAACTTAATTATCAGGCTTCCATTTGTGGAATTACCTTGTCATCGGTTCGTGTTTTACTAGGAGAAGCCTATAGCGAGGCACTTTGTGTAAACAGAGCGACGAGGCCTTAATGTGTTAGAAGTGATTAGTCATACTGTCGTATCAAAAAAAAAGCAGGTCCTGAAGAAAAGGTTATTTTGAAGAAAGAAAAAAAAGAGGGTGTTGAAAATCTTTCTTCACTTTTCTTCTTCGTCGTCTTCTTCTACTTGTTTTGTATTCTTTCCTGTTTACACCTTTCTATCCTTTTGATTAAGGTTGAGTGAACATGTTAATGGTGTATATGCGATTCTGTAAAACTTACTCAATTATGAAATTTCAAAACTCCAGAGAAAAAGGCTGCATAATAGTTATGTAGTAACAGAAATTTGTTTAAAATATTAGCATTCACTTTTTTTCAAATTTTCCTTTCGAAAGGTGTAAGTGTTATTATCATATGTTGTAATTAATTGTAAGTTGGTATATTTTTTGTGTGCATTAGACAAAATTCCCACCTTCCGAATCCCCTCCCTATCCCAGGGGTGTCTCTCCCCCTCCCAGAGGTGTCACTCTCCCATCAGTTGCGAAAGTGTGGAATTCTTTATTGTCTATACTTTATATTTACATTGAGTTTACAGACACAAATTATGATTAAATTATGCATGTATATACTGTACTTTATAGCTAGGGCGGACTGTTCGGACTAATGGGTCGGGTAATGGTTAAGAAGTGCCCGACGTACTAGACCAATGGGGCCCACTAACCTCCATAGCCTCAGAATCAAATCCGGTATTAAGTACGCATGTGTGGACGGTTAGCCCTAATACGATATATAACGGGCCTTATATAATATATGTAATAGGTATTTATAAGAAGTGGGCTAAATCTCGACATATTGTCTTAGGCCGGACGCCGACGACCAGCTCACAGCTCTATTTGCTACATATGCAACCAACATCAGTGAGCCCCAACCTATGGTAACATACCCTCTATAACAGGATTTTCCTAACTCCCCCCCCCCCCCACGAACCCCCTGTGGATATCAGAGTTGTCCACGAACCCCCAACTTTTCAAGACACGATCTGAGTCATTATTATACTATAATACGCATAACAGCCTGTGTCTGTTTCATATTCAGTTATTTATCACATGCACGTTACGGTATACTACTATGGCAACATATGCGTATGGAACGCGAAAAGAGCTTGTCGACATGTACGACTTTTGCACGTAACTAAATTATATGATATATCAGATTTTAGTTCAAAAAAGTACTCTAGTTTTGACTTTCAGAAACGTCTCACGAACCCCCTGGGATAAAATCCAGTTAGGGAACCCCTGCTCTGTAACGCCCCCACTGATTGACATGCTATAAAGTCAGACAGATTTGGTCTCATTAAGTCCTTGTAAATTATTTCCCAATGTAAAATGTTACCCCTCATTGTGTACAGCTGACGTGTTGACCCTTTGACCCTTCATTTTCCCGTATCATGATCATATAGAGGTTTTAGCTAGAAGACTGCCCGTCATATTGGTCACTAAATCCGAACCGCTTTACTCAACGACGAGGAGCTTTTCCCAAGTTTTCTTCCGAAAAGCATTAAATGGTCACAAATTTTCTTAATTTCCTCAATTGTTCGTACCACAAGTAATGAATTTCTCCATAACCACCCCCCCCCCCCCCAAGTCACAACATGGTAACACACGTAAAAACGATGGCGGAATGGTATTAACTCTCCGGGAGTATGCCACCTTTAAAGGATAAATTTAGGCAGAATTTTAGTTTGAGATGTTATTGCCCAGGGAAAAAAATAGTGCGAGTAATATTTCTATCGCTATTGCGGTTTTCAAGATATTCATCTGTATTGCTAGCTTGTTGCGCCAGCCGATACTCATAGCTAGTACAGTAGCTACTGGTGCCACCTGTAACACATGCTACCGTGTTACGAGCACATAGCAGTAAATACTGATGCAAGGTTGTGGGACATGAACACTAGTAACATGTGTTACAGGTGGCCCCAGTAGTTACTGTACTAGCTATGTGTTTGAAATAAAGGAGGTATACGGTATCGCTTGATTCCAGCTCACACCTCTCTTTAAATTACGCCAATTCGTCATGCCGATGACGAAGAAAGGCCATGTTCGGGTATATCAATTGGCCTACTTATAGCATAAAGCTATACTAGATGCGACTTCATATTAGAATCGCATATTAATGAACTCGCACTTAATGGTTGGTTCAGCAACTACTGTTCATGTCCCACACCCGTGCATCAGTTATTACTACTTTGTGTTTGTAACATACATGTGTTACAGGGCATGAACAGTAGTTACTGTACGATCCATGAGCATTGGGTGGTTGCGCATAGCAACGCGGCATATATATTTTGGCTACTATGAGATAATTATCTTCATGCATTATTCCAAACTATTTTCAAGATTCTAAATTATTTGATACCTTTAGGCCTATACATTACCGCTTGTAGTTGATGTACCAGATGTAGGTTATCTAAAAGCATATACTCTAAATTTTTCAAACACGAATTGGGGCGGGTTTTTTTTTGGTGTACTGTTCTTATTAGATCACATATTCACTGTCTAAAATTTTAATGATACTAACATTTCTACAATTTGTGGTTAAAAAGAAAATACTTTATAGCGTTGTATTGCACAGATTCTGTGTTAACTTTACCAGAACCTGTAATAGTCTCAGCAAATTAGGCTGCAGGTTGCTTGGACCAAAGAACACGAGACGGTGTGGTAATTATTACGTTAGATGTTAACGCGACCGTGTTAACGTTGTAGCCTAGCTATTTAATTTAACACTTACGAAGTGTAAGGTTTCTGACACTTCTGGCCATAAGTGTTATACAACACGAACTATATTCCCATTATTAAAGGATGTTGTCGAAACATGCATCTGACAAGGTGGTAACTTAATTGTACTTGTGACTTTTGTGTGGGCAATTAGTTGAAAGTGTTTAACATCAACAGAGCAACCAAATATGGAAGGTGTTTCATAGAGACCGTGTTAGTGTGCGTCCTATTCTTAACCCTTTTACAAGAAAAATTTCTCCAATTGTCAAGACTATTACACTATTACCAAGTCCCCCCCCCCCCTGCCCACTCCCACCCCATCCATGCAAAAGAGCAAACTATGAGATGGAAATTAAATTAGTTACTAATACTCACCAATATCCTATAAACATTAGACGGAAGTCCAGCTCCCCACATCCCCTTACCACCCCAACCCCCAACCCCTTCTCGCCCCATACTCAAATGAAATTAGTTTCAGCCACATACTTTTCAAAGTGGCTATCCATACCTCGCTATATTTTTGCATAAGACGTGATACGTCTAGAAAATGAAACACTTCAAGTTGTCAGTGATATGTGTACGGTGGTTCTGAAGGTACACTGAAACGAGTTTTAGCATCACACGACAACACAACATATTTGTATCTTTTTGACAACTATTACACTATTACCAAGTCCCCCCCCCCTCCCCACCCCATCCCTGCAAAAAGCAAACTATGAGATGGAAATTTAAATAGTAACTAATATTTGCCAATATCCAATAAACATTAGACGGAAGTCCAGCTCCCCACATCCCCTTACCACCCCAACTCCCACCCCCTTCTCACCCCATAATTTTCAAAGTGGATTTCCACACCTCGCTATTTTTGAACCAGACGTGATACGTTTGGACAATGAAACACTTCAAGTTGTCAAAGATAATTGTACGGTGGTTCTGAAGGTACACAGACCGTGTACACGACAACACAACAAATTTGTATATTGTTGACAACGACTCAAAAGTACAATGTTTGTCGAGTTGACAAGTTACTCAGACATGACAATCTCGACGATAAACTTGTCTAAATGTCGAGTTGATGCATTGCATGTAATTTGTTCACTTGATAAATAATGTATTTTCGACGTGTTATATCAAGTTATGTGCAAAAAACGCAGCAACTCGACAATTTGATACTCTTCGTAAAGAAATCACATTATCGTCACATGTCAACTCGACAAATATCGTATTTATGACGTGTTGTCCTGTTATACTATACACATAGTATAAAAACTACAATTACTCGTCTGTCCCTTCAGGACCACCGTAAGTATGTCAATTATCACGTGATATAAAAGCTATGAAGGGGTATATCATGAATGTACCAAGTCAGCATTAACAAATGTTCATTACCGCCTGGTGACACCACAAGTCATCAGACACTACAATTAAATGGTGTTAATTGTATTCGTTGAAGTGAGAAGGTCATAGTGTGATTGCTCAACAACTTCACGTCATTGATCATCGAAAGACTATTAAAGACAGTGATGTAACGAGTCAACCATTTTCTATACTGAAAAATCCGGAATAGATTGTGTGTATTATGCCTACGCCCCCCCCCCCCTCCATCCCTACCCAAAGAGCTTGTGCAGCGAATGAAGACATTGAATCGACCGTCGTTACATAGAATATTCTTGAAGCGAAGGTCCCGACGTCATGCCAGAGTACTGGCCTATATATGTAAAAGCGGTGAACGAACATACAAGTAACGTGTTTATACATGGAACTACTTGCAGCTGTAAAGCTATAGTACGTCCGTAATGACATTTGCAGGGTCATTCGTGCTTAAAATCGAGTGATTCGAACGCCGAGAGTAGTGACGTCAGGAATAATTCGCCAATGAGCACGGCGGATTGCACCACTGTAAGCCGAGAACCCGCCATCTTGGAATGATGCTGGACCAAAAAACACCCGTCCAATCATGATGAAAACAGATTGAGATTGGGAGCCAGGGAGCAGAGAATAATGTCATATATCGAATGTGACCTAGACTGAGTAATAGATTCCCTCGTTGAAACCTTCTGTATACCTCATTGGAAGATGAACCCTGATCGATTTGGCCTCCCATACTCTCTGAATCAAGATGATTTCTCAGATTAAGGAATCGAGGTAGCACTAAACATTCCGGGCGAACCATCTGCTTACAAATCAATGGCAATCGTATTAAACAAAAAACCTATAGGGCAAATTTTACTCTATGAATTACCATGTTGTATGCCCACCAGCTTAATTACGTGGCTTCTGCCTTATTTTTCCCCGCTTTGAGGCTAAAATTATCACAACGCCACTCAATCGTTTTTAACCAACTGATCAAACAAATATGGTACTAAGTCGTATTAACTGCCGCTAGGGTCTCATTTTGACCCGCCCGTGTTCAACAGATAGGCCTTTTTTCTCAAGTTAGTACAATTAGTCATTGCGAGGAAGGGGCCCACGATATACCTCAACCGGGGGTTCGTTGCGGGTTTTCTGTACGACGTGTCTTCCGTCAAAGGTGAGTTTGATATCTGATTTTTATCAGCCTCGTAATAACCGTTATTATTGATAAAGAATAATCAAATGATGAATAAAACTGGACACGAACTAACTCTTGACTCGGTGTACAATCTATTCACATTAAGGACGTTTATGCAAATTAGTGTGGTATAATAGTTTATCACTTTTTAGAGACTATACAACAAAACCTGGAAATGCGCTTTGATTGTCGCATCAGTCATGTACATGTACTATTTCAAAGTAGATATTAGATGGCGCCATTCACGTTTGAGTGACTTCATCAACTGATTTTTTGACAAGTTTAATACTATTATACACTATGGTCCATCTCCCTGACCTGACTAAACTGAATTTACGCGCAGAGGGAAAGTTTATTGGGATAGAAATTTATTAGAATTTGTTATCTGCTTTCAGATTTATTCAAATGTTTGCAACCACAGAGATCTCTTATACATAGATACGTTGAGAGTTATCCAAATAGGCCAAGTATGAAAGTATTACATGAAGTGATCATATTAGGCAACGTTATATATCAAAACATATAAATATACCTAAGTATTTGCTACAGTGAAAGATTAGAAATTTGTTCTAAAATAATTAATTTCGACATATTTAATTGTTACGAGGACTGACGTATAACAATTACGCTTATCATATAATTCAGGTTTATACACTATACATTTTCCAATATTTTTTAGCTTATTGCGTCCCCACGCGTGAGTCTTAGAGATCTAAGAGATTGACCAACAACAGAACAACTTCCAAATTGACAAGTTGTGAGTAAAACGAGTCCATCTCAATGGCGTGTGTCTATTAGAGTCACCCACAGAGTTGGGGACTCGAGTCAGGGACTCGGACTCGAGTCCGACTCGAGTCGCAAATTTTAGGACTTGAGACTCGACTCGAGACTCGGCTGTCAGAGACTTGGGACTTGACTTGAGACTTGCCCAAAAAGTTAGCAAAGACTTGGGACTTGACTTGAGACTTGCCTTCAAAAGACTCGGTTTTTCTACTAGAGACTTGTTTGTATTTCACAATTTTCTAATCATTAAATAACTTCATAAGTTGATATCGATAATAAATAATTATGGTTTCGTGTACGGTGTACGCTCGAATTACGAGCGCCCAACGACGACTACAGGCGTTACCATAACTACCATTGGCTTGGTTGAATATTCCATCCAGGGCTGCTGTTTGGCTGAAAGTTGGCCTTTTTCAATAAAACAGTGGCTAGCAAATTTGGAGGTAATTTGTTCCGTGGCGTGTGCCCCGGTTTTGCTATTCGGCTGTTTAATTTATACCACATAATTCCTGGAACACTGTTACATTATTCGTAGCCTGCATCATTGTATTCAAACTTCAAAGACTTGAGACTTGACTTGGGACTTGCTCATAGGGACTTGAGACTTGACTCGAGACTCGACCTCCAAAGACTTGAGACTTGACTTGAGACTCGCTCAAAATTTTCAAGGTGACTTGAGACTTGACTTGAGACTTGCTGGTAAAGACTTGAGACTTGACTTGAGACTTGCAGCTAGGGACTTGTTGACAACTCTGGTCACCCAGTGCTATACTAAACTGGGTATAGTTTACAGCGTAGATATTGGACAGCCTCATGCAGCGATGCTATATTATGTCAAAATACTTCAGCTTTCTATCGTAAACTTTATATCTGGTAACTGAGAGCTTTGTCTGCTTCCTAAGATAAATTATTTAAACGAAAAATAAGGGGGAAACAGATCATTCAGCTCATTTATGTATAAATATACTATGATGATCTGTGACTCAGCGGACCGTTGCCAAGAATACCGAACCAAGTTGATTCACCGATCGTTTAAAAATGCATATCTTTGCAATATAAAGACATTAGATGAAGAGGAATGGAAAGATGACGGGTTTTTATCTATATGTGTGGATAGATGCAGCAATGTTACAGGAAAGCTTATGTTTATCCATCTGTGAATCTCTTTAAAGTATAGCAAGTCCAAAATTTCTGTTGTATTTCAAATTTTTTGCCACTTAAGTCAACGTAATAACAAAATAACATAAGCACGGGAGGGGATGGCAATAATTGGATAATAAGGATAAAGGGGATGGGAGAGCGGAGAACCGAATGGGGGGGGGGTGGGAAGGAGGTACAAGAAAGGGTAATCGCTGTGTTTCTAATGTGAAAACTGCCAGACTGCCTTCTACTAACAGTATAATGAAAAGTAACACATAAGACATTCTTTAAGTGATTAAACGTAGATGGATTGGAGTGAACTAATGGATGGGGTATAGGTGAGGGAGGGGTGGCAAAAATCGTTTTCATATGAAGCTTATACACATCCTTTAAACAACAGGTGATTAATTCAGCCACAACTGTCAACGCTTGGATTTTCGTCTCATATATATATATATATATATATATATAGCTCGATATCTTTGGATACACACAAAACCAGGTGACGAATGTATAATAAACTGACATTTATTGATACACGGACTAAAAACAGCAAACGGGGGTCGGGTGTGGGGGTGGGGGTTACGGATTTATCAGGTTACAGGACTTCAATAGTCGTACTATGGGTGGGGGTAAGGGTTGGTTGGAATATTGAGTTCCACTTGAGTTAAAAATTTGTATCTGAAGGAGTTGCCTTCGGAATAATTTTGGCATACATTATAGTTATATATGAATACAAGTGGTGTATATGGAAGCATCGAGCCCCCTTCCACCAGCAAAACAAAATGCATGGATTATTTGCTTCGATAGTTTAAAAAATCAGCAGTTGTTTCATCTTAAATTTGAAGGATATATTGTAGAGTTTTTAGTACGATTTTTTGGAAAAAATCCTGTTGATTTTCATCCTCTTCCAGGTTATGAAAGTCAAATACAAACAGGAAACAGATTACAATGTGTTTTCCTTGGAAATATTCTTGGCATATTCCCACACGTATACCAACCCCCCCCCCACCCAACTCCCTTCTCCCCTCCCACAACTGCCTTCTCCCATCCCTTACGCCATTGCCGAACCCGAACTACGCATTGATGATATGCCTTACATATGTATAATCAATGTTATATGATGATCTGTTAGGACGTTAATTTCACTTCCAGTATATTATGTAGGGCGTATAAAGGGCGTTGTCTCTATATAATAGCTCATATCAATATAATTAAACATTATGAACTGCATTTTCTCTGCAATCTAGGCAAATGTCAGACGTAATTTACTGCCAGAAGCGCTCTGTCAAGACAGCAACATTTTATTCACGTCTCACCCATGTATTTTGCATTTTGCAAATTTTTTTTTTTTTATTCAACATTTTTTTTTTTCGTGTGTGTGTGTTTCTGTCGGTAGTCTTCGACCATAGCCTGTAGATATTAACATCAACCGGCCTTCCTTAATTTTCTTAATGTAATATTGTCTCTGCACCTGTAAATCCAGCTTGCAGTTAATATCATTAATATGACACGTTGAAAACAAAGATACTCTACAACGAGCAGTCCATTTCATACGATAAATATACCTTTTTGCTTTAAGTTACGCCTTGAGTGGCCAGCTAAAATTTGTCCCTAAGGTGTATGAGATTATTGTTCGGATGCGAGAGGCACAATTTATGCTTTCGAAGGGTATATTTTGGTGTGTTTTTCCCCCTCTTTTTGTTTTTTTACCATTCAATGAGTAAGAACTATCCTTGAATATATGTTTTGATGTTAATTTTGGGACTTTTTATCACTTGCGGGCACTTTCCATTAATGTATAAAGGTGTCATTCCAAACAAGTTTGAATCATATTCGAGAATATGTTTCAAAACAGAGGGAAAATGTGATTATATAGGAGATGGGGGGGGGGGGGGGATAGAGAGAAAATGAGAAAGAGAGAGAGGTGGAGATTGAAAGAGAGAGAGAAAATATATTATGGATAAATAAGATTAAATAGAATCTCTTTGTATATGTGTACCGAATTTGGCATTCTAGTCGGCACGGGGGTGTGACAATCAGTGACCTACTTTCTTAGTAATCACCGAGGGCGCCTGATAATCCAGCTGTGAGATGGCGCCATCAATTACTAGATCGTTCCATCATAGTGCAAATAGTCTTGATGTAGGACGGTTTATTTGAATGTTATACTGTAGGGGACATACGGACGGTCTTTATAATTATGGCTGAGGGTGTGGTGTGGTTAGGTGTCGATGCTGGAACGCAATGTTCAGTGGCATACATTAGCAAAACACAAGCATTTAAAAAAACAAATATAGAAAACAAAAACGCGTTTTCACATCACTTCAGTAGAACTATAATGGCTGTTTAAAAGCCATATGTACTTACATGCTTTGCCTTGACTGATTAAAATGACATTGTTATAAGATGCTGTGTGTGTTCGCGCGTGTGTATGTGTCATTGGGAGGGGTGAGTCCATGATGTACCATACACTGGACAGACTGCACCCTAGTCCTCACCTCTCCTCTCAGTTTGTCTCTAGCTTCTTACCCCCCCCCCCCCTCCCCCCTCCGTCCAACCCTCCCCCTCTCTCCTAAAAGATAAATTTCCTAAGTTGCCAATCGATTGAAATTTTCTGTCTTGATATCCACTGGAAGTTTTCATGCCAATTTTTCTAACGTCACATGTTTATTTAATAATGTCATGTAGAAAGGTATATCAGATTCCCTGATGATCATCATATCATTTATTCTTGGAGAAATAGGACCCCAAAATAATTTCCTTTGTGACCGATAAATTTTGTGCAAAAATGACTGCGCTAGGCAAGTATGCTGTATTGAAAATGTGGAAGGCCGAATGGATGGTCCAATTTAGAAGCAATTGGATGTCTCTCGACATATATATATATATAAGTGTGCTGTGTGTGTGTGTATGGCCTCCAGTGGTCGGACTTAAAACAGGACAACGAGGTCAACGACACCATTATTATGTAAATACAATTATTTAATTGAATTATTAAGTTGCACTGGTCACTGACCTGATACATATAATATCTGCTATACGTGTACCGAGGAGTATTCTTTTGTTCTGTTCGTTTACGATAAAGTCAGGTGAAAAGGATTAATGAAATGTGATCTTTTTATTGTTTTCTTTGTTTTATATATTTATTCTTTTCTTCAGGTGGAGGGAGGGGGTTGTGAGGTTGAAGGATTGAGTGTCACCGTTCTTATTGTTTTGGTTGTTATTTCGTATTCGAACATGCATGGCTTACTTATACGTACTTCTCATTGCAGGGGAAGTTACTCAGTATCCAAGTTAAAGGAACTATAAGGTCAAGTAAAAACAAGCATCGTTGGACGGTACCAAAATTAAGTGAAGTAGCCTATACCCCCTTGCTCCATTTATAATCACTTTGGATGCTACAGGGCTGCATGACGAGGAGGGTGAGATTGTTAGGGGCCTCGGCCGCTGGGACCCAGGGTCAAATAGGGGTACCCATAGGAACATTGGATGAAGAATAAAAATATTCTTATTTTCATAATATAATTGACATAACAACAATGAAGGCTTTAAACTAAGGGCAAGGGCCCGGGTGCGAATTTTTTTTTCCCAAACAGGTTTGCAATTACGGAGTTTTCAGCCAATCAGATTGCTCGTGACGTCAGCATAAATAATAACCATCGCTTGGAAGTTCGAAGACATACTGGGTTACACACTGACACTTGATTGAATCTAGTTAAGGGGGTTCCCTTCAAACGCACTAACTTTACTTGTAAAGCTTGGATTACATGTTGACCTCACTTATGATACATACGCTACCTTCTATTTGGTTCGTGTTAACGTTATCCACGATTCGTGAGCCGTTCTATTGAAATCAGAATTCGTTTAGTGGAATGGGTATAGGCCTACACCGCTTGATATTGTACCAGTGACGTAGGAAGGTACTTTTGAGTGGGGGGGCTGAAGACTGATGGCCGGCCTGGGGGAGGGGTCTAAGGGGAGGGGGTGTCCCCCTCCCCTTTGGATTTTTTTGCATTTCCAGATAGCCTCAGATGCAATTTGGTGCAAATAGCACACTTCAACACCCACTCCATTTTGTAAACTTAATTTTGTATTTTCACCAGGCCTTAGATGCAATTTGGTGCTCCAAATGAGATTTTTTTTCTCATTTGGAAATGAAAAAGGGGTTTTCTGACTTGCGAAGCGGGGGGCGGAATGATACTTCCGCCCCTCCACATTTTTCACTGGGGGGCTGGCGCCCCCAGCCCCCCGGTTCCTACGCCCTTGTATTGTAATACATTATTCTTCGTATCCTATATGTTCCACGAGAACACGGAACTAAATGTAGCGCGTCGAACCGTGAACGAATCTTGACAATGCCCCGGATTGAAAAGTATGACCTTCAATATGCGACCTACTTTAAGAAAGAAAGAAAGAGTGAAACCGTTTCGGGTTCATATCACAGTCCCAGAAAATATCCAGGTTCAAGTTCATCGGCAAATGAGTTGCCGGTGAATCTATTTCTCAGGATATTTCGATATGACTTTATGTTATTTTAAACTATGACTAATTCTCATCTAGTACCATTATTATACCCGCGTCCTACATGCATATGATTGACAACAGATCTACATGTCATGTTGTAAATTTCATCATTATGCAAATCTATAAGAAAGGATGTCTTTTCTTGCCTTTGTCTTATAACACCTTTTTTTTCATTGAAGACTAGATATATTAATCATCTTTAGCTATTTTTTTCTTTTCGATATGCACGAGCGGTCGTATTCTGTTACATTCACGCTAATTAGTCTGACTGCTAGCAATATCATATTTTAGACAATTTCACTCCAAACAAGATCTCTCTCTTCATTTCTTTAAAACAAAAAAATTATGACTCCATACGACAGACTCGCTCATTATGATGATATGCAGCATTTGAGGCAAAAAGAGAAGATAAAAAAAGGAAGACAGTCGATGGTAATTTCTTAAGATAACCGGAGGCAGATTCCACTTCTTTTTGTTATTAAATCGAGACTATTCGTCGCCTGACTTTAATCAGAAGAGAAAAAAGAGTGAAGATGGAAGGAGGCTATTTTACTTTTCAAGTTCGTTGTTGTTCTAACTCACTATATATATATATATATATATATATATATATATATATATATATATATATATATATATATATATATATATATATATATATATATATATATATATATATATATATATATATATATATATATATATATATATATATATATATATAGGCTGATAGTGATTGTTGAATTTCTCGTCGGGGTTTGAGAAATATCACCTCCCCCCCCCCCCCCACCTTGTGTAGATTGGTTATGTGATATTAATGGAAACTGTAGAACATAACCCAAATTTATTCACAATCAAAATTGAATTTCACGACGATGTTAATGTTTGGTAGATTGAGTTATTAAAGGATAACTTCGCTCTTAAAATTACTGGTTTTTGTTTTCCCCGCAACGATACTCTTAAAGCTTTCTTTAAGGATGTAAATTCCTTTTGATATATTCATTATATGCGTAACAGTTTAGTTGCTTTAATTGAGTTATGTTGCTGTAGAAACAACAAAGAAAAAATAAATATAAATAGTATGTGGAATAAAAGTTTAGTTGCTTTCATCATTGAGTTCTGCTGCTGTAGATAAAACAAAACAAAGAATAAATAAATAAATATAAACAGTAATGTGAAATAATTTGATAGGATTTGATAGTCATATGTGGATTGGCTTTCCTTGTCGACAGAGAGTATATATACGTATTGGTAGTGCGAGGCAGGATGTATGAAACGACTCGACACACCATAGAGGTTGTTGCTTGTTATCCCACGAACATAACCATTGTTTCGCAAAGGCCACATCAGTAAGCTCAGAATATTTCTATAAAACTTCGTCTTTACACAGTGGCATGCGAAAGGAGAGGGCGTAGGCATGTCATCTCCATCGTCATGGAATTTTTTTTTTAAAACTTTAAAAGTATCTTCTACCACAACCTTGCGTTTGCACCTAATTACAGACCTAAAGTATAGTATAAATCAGTGGCATGCCCAAGGGGGTGGGGGACGTGGTGGGTGTATGCCCCACCTCCGACCGTCAGTCGGGGAGGAATGGTTTAGTCGGGTGAGGAATGGTTTAGTCGGGGGAGCTTTGGCATTCAGCCGGGAAGAATTCGACCACTACTATAGGTGCACCCCACCCTGTTTAAAATTGTACATAAAAACTCTCAGACCCCCTAACTGGTCTAAATATGCCTCCAAAACACCATTTGACCTCTTTTGTTTCCAAGGGGGCGGGGGGGTCACCCAGACCTTCCGACATGGGGTCGCATTCAGAGAACCGGCTACAATCAAAGCCCCCGTCCATAATGGTTTACTTAATATCTATCGGGAAATTTGGAATTATACCATCCCCTACTACCCCCCCCCCACCCTCAGAAGGTTTCTGTCTGCAGTCAATTTACACTGGTCGCTCCCTTGACAAAAATTTTGAAGCGCTTGTTGAACGTATAGGCATGTGACGTAAATTTAGGACTGCGATAGTCTCGACAGCGTACGGTAGTTTATTGCACCTGCAGTCAGGGAATCTATAAATTAGACATTTGCCAAGCGTCCACAGTGTGACAACCTTAATCGTAGAATCAAACGACATCATTCAATACCTGCTTATTAATGTTTATTTGATTGCAACATATAATATGGCGTGGCATGGTGTGCTATAGTTCGACTACAATTAAATTCTTTAGGCCTACTGTAGACTTAACGCCTACTCGCTTGCAAAAACAAAAAGCCAACCATACACCAGACGATCAACTTACGAACTGCCTACGCGGACTACTTCAGAAATGTTTTAGCTCTTGGAGAGTAGTGCAATCGGTCTTTGGAAATATCACCTACTTTTACTTCAATTACTATAAAATCGTTAAAGGATACCGACTTGGTAGGCCTCCTTCATAGCATATATACTAGAAGATAATCATCGCCATTAACGGTCACTCAGATAGTAGGTTTTAATTTCCGATTGATGATTTCGATCACTCAAAAACTCTATCCGCCCCAAATTAGCTTATAACATTTTTCTTTACACAATTACCAGACTCTGATCATTATCGCAGTGTTTCTCCATCCGTTAATTGCCGACGAGGTGACATTCTCTCCGTCATCCCTGGCATTGTCTATAAATTAGTGCCGCTCCGCCATTTATTAATGATTACATCAATAACTTTAAATGATTGTCTGGAATTTAATAACAGTAACATCCGTATGGCGTCTAAATTTTGTGTTCATTTAAAAGCTCATTTAAGGATTAATCGAGTTATGGATTAGCGCCAACCTTTGAGGTGGAATGAAATAATAGTCTCAAAGACTGGATGCTGACCATTAAAGTTATACAGCGTTCGGCTGTCAGATGGGAGATTAGACAAATTAAAGCATTCTAGCGCCGATGGCGCTGAAGAGGGGAGGGAGGGAGGGGGGGGGGTAATCGAAAAGGTGTTAGCAATATTCGATCCTAAAATCTCACAATAATGTAGTTCAATAGCTCTATAGTCAAGAAAAAAAAAGGTGATTATTCCAA
The DNA here is from genome assembly GCF_037975245.1 of Apostichopus japonicus. Classification (NCBI taxonomy): domain Eukaryota; kingdom Metazoa; phylum Echinodermata; class Holothuroidea; order Aspidochirotida; family Stichopodidae; genus Apostichopus; species Apostichopus japonicus. Next base: position 16,577,864 of record NC_092563.1, on the reverse strand, counting down.
AGTTCCCTTTTTAACGTATGCTTTCCGTTCTGCAAGGAACTATACAGTGCATAGTGAAGATTGGTAACAGACATCTTGTGCGACTACCACAAACACTGTGTGTTGGTCTACCACTGACATTCCCCACCCTCATCCCACCTCCAGTAGCTCTTTGTTGCCTACAGCACAACTGGCCAAACATATTTTTATTAAACTCGTTCCTGTTTTTGCAAACTAAGCTATCAGGCCCTGTCCCTCGCTAGTCGTTCAAATTTTCGGATACCACTGCTGACCCCCTCTCTCTCGCCCCTTCATTCTCCTCTTCAAATCTCCTAACATCATAATAACTTCCTTATAAAACTGCCTCTGGTTACCACCGAAAATGAGAAATAATTTCAAGAGGGTGGTACTAGTAAATTTTAAAATATGCTTTGAAAGGTTCTGTGAGGATATGCGCGGCAATGAAAGGAAATGAAAAGCATGTGGGAATATAACCATTGTGGGAAAAATCACGCTTTTAAACTTTGGTTAGCTGCTAAACTCCTTTTGCAAAGGGTCATTGTGACTTTCTTTACATTGTAAAGAATAAGCGGAATAGGGGAGAAAAAAGGGCATGTTCTTCACCTCCACAGAGTTGGTTAGATTGTCTTACTTCATATATATTAATATATATATATATAATTGAAATTGTAGAGTTGTAAAATCCAGATGTGATCAAATTTCCAGCCTCAACTGGGATTTGAACCCAGGCGTTTGTCACCTGTATCGAACAATACTAGTTCTGTTTTTGGTGACATTTTTAGAAACTCATACAATAAAAGAGGTAAACACATTTCTTGGTAACTGATTTTATAAAAATAAAAAAATTATAAAAAAAATTAAATTTGTATACATATAACAAATTGGTCCTTTGTGCCATTTTTCAACATACAAGCAATTATTATGTTCATCATATTTACAAAAAGTGTATAACAAAGTGGAGAATACAACTCCAGTATACCATAGATTTGTATTGGACAAGACAAGAAACCAGGAAAAACAACAAAGTTCAAGAGAGCCTGGAATGTACCTTGGTTTGTTCATTAAAAGGCCCTAGTAAATTACCATAGAAAGGTGGATGTTTTATTGTTTCCTTCTAGCTATTGTACTTCCCATAGAATCCACCTCACAGTGCTTTGCGGTGCCAGGACAGGCTCTATTCACCCCTCAGTACACATACTATCCTTTAAATAGTGTATAGCAGGTAATACTTATCGACATATATACATCTTGTGTTATAAGTCACGTATTCAAACAACATTCTACTACTACTGTGATCCAATATCCTTAACACTGTTTTTTTATTAATTTGAGCTCGTTAGCTGTGGGCAAAGCTATAAAATTATACCTTTCAAACTTACCAGGCATTTGTTATAACCCACACTACAATTTCCATGTCCTTTGAGGCAACACATGTTTTAACTACTGACTTCTAAACAATACCTATAATATCTATGACACTAATTTAGCTAGTTTATTGGTAAACTTTACATCTCAAAATCATCTTGCCGATGCAGTGCCCCTCCTATTATTATCGTATCCTCCTCTTAAGGTACACACTTTTTACTTGAGATACTCTAACACCCTTTAAGTTCCCTTTTTGGCAAAGTATATCACCATATCCTTTGCAGTGGCCGCTCATACCATTTTTTTTAGTCCTAGCAGGAACAAAAGGATTTAATTACTACACACAGATCTTTCGATATCCAAGAGACTGTTTTAGGTAGTTAGTGATTTAAGTTTATCTCTCCCACATCACCATGCCTTTACAGTGCCCCTTCAATCATTATCACATCCTATAAGGCACACAGGAATTACCATCAACACACAAACTGCAATATATTTTTAAACATTGCTTTACCTCCGTATTTTACTAAAGTATTCCCACATATCACCATGTCTTTGCAGTGCCCGTTTAAGGCACAGAGGATTTAACTCCTTCACAGGTCTTCCATAATCCTCTACACTGTATTAGCTAGTCTGTGGGTGAAGCATATCTCCCCCTAACCAAGTGCTGTATATCCATATAATGTTTACCTCCTTCCCAACATCCTAACATCACCATTCCTTTGAAGTGCCCCTCCAATTTGCCTTCGCACATTCAAACCGGACATCTACAACAGAGATTTTTCTTGACAATCTTATAATTAGTCGGCTGTTAAAACACATCTCTCCATCATAATATTCCAGTACAATATCCCTTCTTTCACTAGGGATGTTCAACAACACCTGCCCGACATCGTTGCATCTTCTATCAACACATCCCGTTGTCGTCAGGACATGCTGAAACCTAGCAGGGAGGTGAAGGGACGTTTAGATGATGTCCTGCTCGTAGACATGCTGAAACCTAGCAGGGAGGTGAAGGGACATTCAATGATGTCCTGCTCTTAGACATCGTCCCCTATTGTCACCCTCTCATCCAGAATATTACTTCCTATCTGGTTTTATCTTCCTGTCATCTTGACGGAGTAGATTCAGTGGTCTCTTTTACCACATTGCCTCGAGGACCGTTCCATTCCTTACCGAGTTTACGGTTTATTTCTGCCAGAGTCACCGCAAACGTGAATTTTTTCTCCGCGGAACTGTTCATGTACATCTCAAATTCGTCAGTCTCACCCTTCTCTGCTTTATCTGTTGGAAGGGATGAGAGATGGGCAAATATTTATAGGATCAAATATGATCAAAAGGATAGGAAATAATATAAAAAAAACAGGAGGGAAAACAATTGCATATTTTCATAAGATTGCCAGAGAAGGTAGGTATATGTACAGAGGGGCCCGATAGTTTCTATTCCTCCAAGGAAATTTAGTGAAAGATTGAAAAGAGAGTAGTTTCAAATATGTACATGTGAGAAGACTCCAGCAGGAAAAGAGGACAAGAAAAGACAATTGACATGAGTAATTGTGAAGGATAAACTGAGGAGCAAATAACAATAGGAGGAGGTAACAATGAAACAGAGATGTTTTACAAACAGCGATGTAGTAGTCCCATGTGGATTCAATTCAATTCCTTATTATTAAATGATAACAGACAACAGATTATTCTGAAGCTGAAAATCAAATGATATACGATATGTATGGTATAATGGTTGACGAGGGGCAACTTGTGACAGGATGTAGTCTAGTTCCAACTTGTTCTAACAAGTTAAAACTCTTCAGGGTTTCTTCTTTTCTCTTTTGGCTGGAACAATGTTAAAGTATCTTATATTGAAATACTTCCAGATTGTTAAAAAACTGTTTTCTATGACTTTCCAGACACTGGGAAATGACACAGTAAGTACTTAAGCCCCCCCCCCACCTTACCCCTGCCCAAAATGGTCATTGTTATGACAGTTCTTGACAAAATACTAACAAATGTTAATGCCATATTTCTGAATGCATCAATGTTTTGATCTTCAAACTCCCTTCCAGTCCCCCTTCTTTACACCCCCTCCCTCATCCTCCTCCCCTCCAGACTCATCTGCTGTAAAGACCACATACCTTTCTCTTTACTCTCTTTCTTCTTTCTTAGAGTCTTCGGTCTTCCCACCCGTTTCCTCCTCTTTTTGGGCGATGCTGTTGCTTTAGCATCCACACTCTTTGAATGACTGGTAGTGGCCTTTGCATTCTTATCCGTTGTTCGATTGGAAGTGGAGTACTTCGCGATCATAGAGAGAGAGAAAGTTAAAAAAATATATATATAAAAACCAGAGAAGTAGAACTGAGCAGTTGCATCATAGTGATAATTTAAGGTTTCTTCAATGATTTTGTTGGCGTGAAAATTTCACTTTTCCAAGAATACATGAAAGAAAAACCAAAACACAAACAATGATGGTCAACAAAAGAAACAGGCAAGCACAACAGTTATTAACATATTTTAACTTAACAATTAAAGATTTTTTAATCACAATATGGCGCAGTTTGTTTACATGAATTCCTCGAGAGCATAAAACTGGGTAAATTGCAACTCTGATCTCTTTTTTTTTTGGGGGGGGGGGCAACTCTGATCTTGAAGAAGGCTGTTTTACCCCTGGGGGGGGGTCTTTGTAGCTACACTGTCTCAGATATGTGTGAGGACTGATGTATATTACTGGATCTAAGCTATAAACTTCGATATTGACAACTTTTACAGCAAACATCAAAAGAAGCAGTGATGCTCTCCTTTGCACTTTAAGATGCACCCTCTAATAGAGACCGGGTGGGAGGGGGTGGGGGGGGTTGGAGAAGCGGTGTGGAGGGGACTAAATGACCATATCTAACATCATCTTACATTGGATACTCCAAACTTCACTTGAAGGAAAATTTTGAGGTCAAATTTGCATTCAGTACCACCTTTCCAAACTTCTCTCAAAAATCACAGTGGCACACATACCCTTCTAAATGGATTTTCAAATTCACTGGCACTGTAGTACGCGGGTCGTCCTCGACTGACTCTCTCAGTACGTCTCCTGCTAAGATTGTTGGCATGATCTCCTTTAACTGTTTATTAAAAGTCAACGAGAAGAAAGGTAAAAGGTGAATCGGATATATTAAATTTAGGCAGTGCTAGTGAACTTACAACAGTGTATGTATTACAAGTTTACGCAGAGAAGTCAACAGATCAAGCTAGATGACACACTGCTACCTCCAAAGAAACTAGATTTTTATGTAAGTTTCAAAGTAGGAAACTTTTGAACGAATTAAGGGTGCCATCTTCTTCAGCGAGATATATAAAATAGATCTTCTTTTTCTCTCCCTTCCAAACCTATCTTCTTTGTTTTTATAGACTGTCTTGTCATTGGACCTGTTATCATTCCTCAAGTTTCTCTATACTCATACACAAGAATAGACCACAAAATGTAAAATACTAACAAAAAATTTTTCTGATACTTTGATCACACAAAACAGTGAGTATTACACCTGGCTAAACTGTTATAAATTTATACTACTTGTGTTCTTTGTTACTTGTTTTCTGCCCCCTCAGAGATAATTCCATCAATATAACTATAGTAGCTGTTTAGTTTTTAGGTAACTTATGATCAATCCTACCACAGTTTCAGTCAACTATAAGTTTCTAACCCAAACCATGGCTAAAACTAGTAGATACCTTACCCCCACCAGTGCTAAAACAAACATACCTGTCATTATTGGAAATAGTTGTGAAGTTTGCACTGCCAACATGAAATCTACATCAAACAAACGATGGTTTGGAAGTAACATGAAATCAGTTTAGGATGTTCATGCACTCCGCAAGCATACTGTAAATGGACTCTGAGTCACTGAGTATCATGTATTTGTAAACAGAAATATTAATGTCAACATTAACGAACATGACTGAATGATCATGTGAACAATTAATCTTGAATGGTTCTTAGCTTCAAGTTCAGTGCAAACCGGACCCAAGTCCAAAGTAAAGTTTCGAGAAGCTCTATTTCTCCTACCTGGTAATTTGGGATGATATAACCTCTTGTTGAAGAAGATGTGACCACAGCCACAGTATTTGGTAGCCACAGGCACCTATTCAAAACAAACAAGAAATGAGTCACTTATAGTAGTATGAACTATATAGATATTAACTTGAGATGAATGAGTTTATAACTGAGCATACTGTGTCATACAAAAACAATGTTAAGTTGAACTACATGCACCTAAAAGAGACATCCATCGGGACTTTATAACCATTTGTAAATAATCATCAAAATTATACCAAAAAAAAGGCAATTTGAAAAGTTCACACACATTGCCCCTACATATAGCCAATATGTTACTTTACAAAGTTATATACTGTAACAAATACATTAATAATGCACGGGGGGTCTCAAATTCCTATTTTTTATCTAAAGGCAAAGGATTGCCAACACCCCCCCACCCCCTCACCAAACCCTGTCCCCATGTTGCTGATCACATGCATGTGGACCAGCATCTGAATTGGGAAAAATTGGGAGCTATAAGACTGTACATCAAAAATACGCCATAATCAATCCCACTGAGGCTCAGTAAGTGTCTGCTATAAAAGGTAAACCCATCTGGTGATTCATTTAGCTTGTTACATTAGGTTAAAATAGCTTAATAAAATAAAACTGGCGGGCACAAAAGTTTGTCGGAGCAGATGCAAACAAGTTTGAAACATCTCTCAATTCCCAACGTAAACAATGGATTGTAACAATGAAGTTGTGCTAAGTTTGGAGTTTATTGTTCACCACAAAAGTCCATCCCTGTTTAATGTTACTAGGCTATACACTTTTATAAGTTAAGGTCTGGCCTACGTATCTTTACATGTTAATGGTAAATGCCTTTGTCTTCCTTCTCCTGTATTACTAGTGTTACCTACACATGGCTTATATTAGCCAGCATACAGGTAGTATTGCATTTGCCCGTATTAACTCGTAATGAACATTTTTCATGCAAAGTGTATAATATCATTAACATGACGAGTAACGAGCCTAGGACTACCTGTTGGCCTATATATGATGTGTGTGCTCACTGCATCCTGTACTGTAGGCTAGGTCTTATGGTAAACGATGAAGAATTTACTTACGGAAGCGTTGCAAAGTGGGCAATTTTTGTAGACCATTCTGGCTAAAGTGAGTTCACTCCAGTGTGTTCCTAATTTGCAATACTTATCTCGTTTGTTGTGTATATTAGACAACCATTTTGAAGTTAATTTTAATAGGAATAGCATTACACAGCAGGCTACAGCGAGTTGTGTTTGTTTTTCTTTTGACGTGACTCATGCGGAGCCAAATCAGCTGGTTGTTGTTTGGTTGTGGTCAATATACGCCGTTGTGGATTTCACATCGTATACGGAAATACACATGCGAACCCGGCGTAATGAAAGTCGCAAGTTACAGTAACAGTCGACAACGGCTGAGTTCTGAGTGAACTGCTTTTTCTTTGGGGGGGGGGGGGGATTTTTGGTGAAAATTCGGGCAATATGCTGAGAATTTTTCGGGCAGCTACTGAAAGAAGAAAAATTTGCACGGTGTGTTTATCATTTTTTTTGGTGAAAATTCGGGCAATATGCTGACTGAGAATTTTTCGGGCACCTACTGAAAGAAGAATAATTTGCACGGTGTGTTTTTCAATGGTTAAACTGATATTATTATTATCGTTATTATTGTAACGACTTCCCCAATAATTATAACCAATATGGAAGGGTAATAACATGGAAAATATACTGAGCAAAATTTTTCGCGCGCTCCGCGCGCCTTCAACATCTTGATGTGCATATCATATAGTCATTTATCGGTTATTTGCATGTGATGTAATAACCGATGAAAGCCTATATGATACTGCACATTAAGGGGGATGTTGAGCACGCGCGGAGCGCGCGAATAGTCCTACGCCTATGTTGCAAGGGGACGGGAACTTTGGATGGGAATAGGCCTATGACTAGTAGGCTGCTTGTAGTTGACCGATATCAGGTCCATGGGTAGTGACTATAAAATTCCCATTCCTAGCTGGTTGTAACTTTCACCTTTCTTATCTTCTTAACGGTATGCCACCCCACTAGAACATGTTTGGGTAATTTAAAACCATATGACAGGTAAGTTATAAGTTTCTATTACACGCAGGTAACCACAACATTCTATAGTTTCTTATACGTCCTTAACTACCTCTATACATTCATGTGTAGGTATATTCCTCTCGACATATGCCACTAGCCACTGGCGGGGCAAATGTTAGGACCGGATCTAAGCAGTGGCGGAGCTAGGGTATTGGTCGGGGGGGGGGGCGAGAATGGTCTGTAGGGGCGCTTTCGACATCATCTAAGCGGAGCGCCACTACAGGTTGGCGCGGAGCGTACAGAAATTTTTGGAGTAAAGATACTCCCTAGATCGCCGGAAATGACCCTTTCCGGACCTAGCTGGCTAATTTGCAGATAAACGTAGAATAAATAGGTGTCATCGCCATTTGTGACAACTCGGAAGTTTATATGGGTGTTGAAAGTACATGCGCTTCATCACAATCCCTGTGGTATCTTTGTAAAAAAGTCAATAATCTCGAATAAGTAAAAAGTGGTAAAAAGCTGAAAAGGGCTCCAGCAGTCCATTTGAGTCCGCCAGGGGGCATCCGCCCCCCCCTGACTGTATGGACGCTCCGCCACTGGATCTAAGGATGGAGAAAGCCATTTCTATCCGTCAGGCTACTTCTCTCCCATATATATATATATATATATAGCGCTGCCTCTCAGTGTAACGTTATAACTAAATTATTTGTGTTCGTCTGTCACATAAATCTTGCTTGATCAGCAGATAAAAGGAAAATACACTTTTATGTTCACAAAGCAATGATACCACAATGACATCCCATCCATATGGAACCCATCGGGCTCGTCAAAGGCTTGCCCCTTTAGAGATTGTACATTTTGATTATATATCTCTAGGTTCAATTGTTTGATAAGGATTTGAATATCATAATAATTAAATATTGATGTAGGTATAGAAGATATAAATACTTAGACTTGATAACTTTCGTTATCTTCTTCGGGGTACGTTACAAGGCGTCCTCTACAGCAATAAATAAAAACCTATAATGAATTCTACATATTGTTATAGTAATAGAAAACCGACTGCTTCACCTGCATCTGTAGGCCTAGCACGATACGCTTATGATAATAATTATTATAAACCATTCGAAAGTTACCTATCAGTAAATTGCGACTCATTCTACTAACACGACGATATAAATGCCACGAGAATAAATTTAGGAGACTAGTTAAGCATATTGCAAGTTTATGTTGACAATAGTTTAGATAGTAATGTAGCACGCCCCAGTTATGCACTGTATGTAGTAAGTTAATATTGTACGTTGTAGCAAAGGGAACAAAAGTGCATGGCCAGTCTGCATCATCCAGAGTTGCGGAATGGAACAGGGTAACTGCCACGATAGGGGTACTTATGAGGTGTAGGAAGGGAGGGGAACCATCATGGGGCTGTTTCTCACGTATTAACCCAGGCTACTTAAAAAATGATTTAACTATCGACTAGAGTGACTGTCAGTATGATGTATTTGTATGAGGTGTGGGTGGGAGGAGCACATGTATTTGGTGGGGGAAAGGTTCCCTTAGACTTCCATGACCAACATGATGGATAACACATCACCCCCTATGAATATTCATCTAGAATGGTCGCTGATCTTCAACTTTCTACTTTGAAGAGAGCAGTAAAAAAAGACCATCAATTAAATGAAACATGTACTAAAACCTACGACTTAAGACAAGGATTTCTGAAGATTCCATTTTTCTTTACAACCTTGATTCAAGGATGTGTTAAGAATTGTATTTATATATGAAAAAGTTGAAAACAAATACGAAAACAAAATATAGTAAGCTCTTTTTCTATATTTATTTTCACTTTGATATATTCCAATATTTAATTTGTTAAACATTTGGATAACTCCTTTAAGGCAATCTTAATGACATCAACTCTTTCTTGTTCTGGCTTCAGAGTGAATGTTTTATCTTTCATTCTTACATCTTTGTCATAACATGGAAATACCAGTTACATGGTTTAAGCCATGATTTTATTTCTTCATATAAATAACTGCAGGCACTCAAGAACAAAATGAATCATTTTATTTACGTTGATCAAATTTGAAATGCATTGCAAACGATGTTATTACCATGGGGGAGGGGGGCGGGTGGGGGGAGGGAGGGAAACATTATTTTTTCCCAGATATTTTGTTGCTTCTATTAAAGGAGCAGAGTGCATATTCCCTGTGCTGAGCATGGAAGTCCAACCATTTTGTCTCACAAGTCTTATTGAAATGTAATATTTCAGAAATAAAAAGGTATGAAAATGTAGCCTGCACTGGACAAAATTGTTTCACTGATCTGTGCATCAAATTTAAATCAGGTTGTGCAGTCATCCCTTGAATAAATTTCATTTCTTTCCAGAAAGAGGGCAAAAACAGTTTCTATAAGAAATGAAATCAGCTTTATAGTGAGGTAGCATGACCACACTTGTCTGACACTTGTCTTACAATTCTTGCTTAACATAAATTAGCTGAACGTATTAACCCTGCAATATTTTATTACAATATCTACTGTAACAACAACTATCACATCCTCCATTCATACAACCTCATGAAAACCAAACCCAACCCAACCACCACACAAATTATATTTACCATTTCAGACAAACTGTGATAGATACTGTGAACCATTACAATAATGCATTCATATATTTACTTATCAGTAAACATTAATTATAATTGTTTGTATCTGGTTTCTGTCTCCAAAGAAGTTCCAACTTGGATCAAGACCACAGGCCCACATGCTTTTAACCCATTTCTTCTATACCCTGTTAGGAATAATGTGTTTCATTTTACAGAAATGCTAAAAAGAATCACGGTACTGACAACATCAACATTAACATTTAACAATTGGTGATTCTAGAAAAAAAGGTGGAACAATTTATCTTTAGAGTAGAGGTTGATTTTTTGTTCCCAGCAGATTGTTCGACAAAGGTTGAAAAAAACAAAAAAAAGAGAAGGGTGTCATGTGATCCTTCACTGTATAATTCATCTGTTTTCAATGAAGTGGCTCCATTCAAAACCACCAAAGCCAATGTAAGCATCATCAAAGAACTGAAAATATATTCATTTAACAAGGGTGCCAGGGCAGGTAGAGAAATATCCACCAATAATTGGCAGATCACAGTTGAACCAGAAAACTAACTGGACATTCGTGAACCTAATTCTATGTAAATAGTTGATAAAGGACAGCCCCACTTTGCTTCTTAGTTTCTATAATCACATTCCTCCCCTAAGAACTTTCTCTCAGGACACAACAGTTTCATAACTTTATTTCACTCTCCCAAATTACTACCCTGAGTTCAACAAGGACCCCCCCCACCCAGTTTTTGATACAAGCTCAACAACTGAGAACTTATTGACATGTTTGCTATTTAAAATCCAAGAACTCATAGATAGTTTACTTTTTAAGTTTAAGTCCATGGAAATTGTTGTTTTCCTGAATTAACATCTATAGTTACAGATTTTAAATGATATATATCTAAATGAAATAAAACTGATAGCAAACTGCTTATCCACTAGAGAGCCTGTGTAGGAGAATGTGTAAAAGTACGTTGGCCTTACGTTTCGATCCTGGCAGGATCTTTTTCAGAGTTAAAGCTATGATTTTATTTCTTCATATAACTAACTGCAGTCAAGAACAAAATGAATATTTTATATATATGTTGATCAAATTTGAAATGCATTGTAAAAGATCTTAGGGGGGGGGGGGGGGGAGACATTATCTAAATAGATATGTACTTTAAAGAAAACTGGTTCATAGCACAATTATATAGATCTATCATCTTGCAATGGTCAAAAAATGTAAATGAACTTACTTTGGTAAAAAGTGTGTAAACAGGGCAACTTTCTAGTATTATAAAATCTCCAGGGTTGTCAAAATGTTACTGATCCTCACATCAGTTTGCCAATCTGATGTACCATCTCTACATTTCCGTAGAATACTGAAAAAGAGCCAATTATTGAGGTAGCGCCTCTGAACAGAAACTGACAATGTTCCTTTGATGTAAAACATTGTGTAATCCTTACCAGTTATAGATTTTTCATTTGTCATTGAATTAAACAATCAATGTCAGCGTCACATCAAACTAGGTGTGTCGGTAGGAAACTAAAATTTTCAAGCATTTTAGCAGAGTCGTAAGTTTTAATTTCATGGGTAGGGCTCTGAGGATAAGCCAGTTTGGACTAAACAGAGCCATCGAATAGGATACGTCCATTAGTGGAACTTTAACAAATAGCTCTGGAATCTTAAACGTAATATAGAACACGGTCTTAACATATAAGGGCGGACCAGACATTCCGTTTAAAAGAAGAACTGCTGGAAAGATGTAAAAATCCATTCTTTCACGTCCAACCAGGAATGAGTCTGTCTCCACGAGGAAGGTGAGAAGAATGTGAACCAGCTGAGAACAAGGCTGACAGAAGATGACGTTGTATCATTTATTGTTTCCAGAAAGACGTCCCCAGATGAATAAGTCAACACTCCATTTGCTGTAAATTCTTCTTCAACTCTGCCTCCTAACTCTTCCAGAATAGGCATCCATCTTGAAATTGGACTGGGTTGCCATGGATACTGCTTGGCAACCACATTGGTGAAGTACGTATTCCATCATCTGTATAGAAATCAAACAACCGAGTCTATAAAAGTGCTTTGAGGTTTCATTCCAAATATCCTCCTCCTAAACAGCAATATTTTTGGCGTAATTTTTCTAACATCTAATTGAAACAAATATCATTGATTACCTGTCATCGTTATCATGGAGCCATGACTGACATTACAAAATTTCAGAAGTGAAGTGAATCGAAAAGTCCATCAAGTATTTCCCAGCAGAGATAACAAAGTGACTTGAGTTAACTTTGCCTCAAGTTGGTGAAACTACTGGCAATGACTCAAACTTACCATGAAATAACTTATTTGAAGTTCTTTCCAACTCTGGTGTTTTCACTTTTAACTTTGTCTTAACCTAAAACATAATTTATCTAAAAATTTAAATAAACTTTTGCAAAACTGAACAAAATAGTAACTAGCCTCTAAACTGAACTATCCACAAGTTATTAGCTAGTCTCCTTTGAAATATTCATGTGTGAATTACAGAGTCATATTTGATGTCTTGACTGAACTTCAATTTGCATTTTCTTTGGACAATTATTAGTTGCTGTTGGATTTACTTAATAAGTCTGTATCTGACTTTGCAATTACAGTCTACACTTCTGATGGTGTTTCTTGACGCCAGGGAAGCCCCTGATAACTGCAAAAACTCTTGGCAAACTTATTACAGCGAGGGAGGTACAATAAAGAAGAATGAATAAAATTGGGTACCTACATTTCAAAGATAAAAAAAAAAAATTGCGATAATTTTTTTTATCCTTTAATAATAATTAGAATTATAATTATTTGCCAGCTAGAAGCAATATATACAAAAGCTAATCTCTCAAAAAGAATTTGAAGCTTTAGGTTATGATCAATATTCCTCGAGGATACTTCATCCTCCAGCTCACCCTCTTCTCCATCTCTATCGTTTCCTCTTTTTTCCTTTGTTCTGGTAAGACTGCCTCTTCTCATCAGCACGTTCTTCCATTTCGGCTTCATTAGCTCTACAGATATAAAATAAAATATAGTTATGCACAGTTGTAATTATGAAACGAAACTAGATATTAATACCCGAGGTAATTTGAAAAAAAGCGACATAGTTGTGTGTTAGATGTAACCTCTTTCCGATACCTAAGGAAACTGACGGAGTATACATATATATTGATGAACGACATTGCAATAAATCTAACGTCTAAGGCCCTGTCCTAGATATCCTAACTCACTGAACTATGATTAACTGGTAAGAATTTCTAACGATTGTAAAGTTCTGTCACCCTGAAAGTTTTTTAACTATTGGCAGTTAAAATCATTAACATGAAGCAATCGGAAATTTCCAAACATTTTGACGTTTTCTTCTTTAATGGTACAGAGTAGGATGGACAAGTAAAACCAACACTGTTCACAAGAGCTGGTTATTTTTCACTACTAATAGATGAACCTTAGTCCCTTCACTCCAGATTTTGCTTATTTTTTACAAAACTGAATAGTCGAAGCAGCGTTGATATTCCAAATGGAGAACACAACCCTTCTATGATTGCCCAACCGTTTTTTTGCAAGGTCGGAAAATTCTGAAGAAAAGAATTGGGAAATATCTCCTTCCTAAAGGCCGCTACCCAAGGCCACAAAATCCGAGATACTGAAGGTGAAAATTGGGGTCACCAATAAAAATGTTTGAATACCAGTGGTCTAAGTTTCCTACAATTCTATGACCTGTTTTTTTCCCACCTAAGCTGGTGCAAACTAATTGCGACTTTAGGCTATCCCTCAGATTTTACACGTGTAAATATTTGCTACAAATTCTAATTCTGCAGACATTCATGCATGGCAGAGTTTATCAAGACCCGAGTCAATTAATTCAACGTCTTATAAATACATCTTTGCCAGAAGATTGAAGGTTTGAAACTTATATCATTTTTCATATAATACATGTACACTTTATTTTGTAAAAAGAAAATATTGTAGCACAAATATAGGTGCAAATATTCTTTATTTGAAGCATTAAATGTCGGAAATTACTGATTACAAACACTGCTGGTAGCCTTCCTTCCAGTACAATTTAAGACCTCCCATCTTGTATGTGTAAGCAGTACTCAGCCATGTGCATGGTACACAGACTACTCAATTCTCAATGTGCAATCACATTTGATCAGGAATTAGAAGTAGCTGTTTTATGAGATCTAACATAAAACCTCTTTACTTTTCCTGCAGCTGCTTAATAGCTGGTACACATTATTACTGCACTTTCAAACAATTTTGATCCCTTGTAATTGATAGAGTCCTCCTGTCTTATCTTTGTAGTATAAACTTAACCAGCATCGCTAGTTCGGACTACCGATTGTGACTCAACACGACGAGCTAATAACTTCAACGTTTGATTGCATTAATTATCTCGATCGGGTATTTCCCATCCAGTTGGGAAATACACCTTACAACCGCTATCGATTTATTTTATGTGAAGACTTTATATTGGAGCCGCATTCCTTTATTTTGGATGATCTAAACTTTTTCGTATTTTGTGAAGGATCTCATTTCGCAACATTCTTTTTATTCGTAATTATGGGTGGATCCCTATAGTTTCTAATTTACTGTTTTTCTACATAGAGTTCATTCACGAACTGGTGAGTAATAAATTTCATTTAAATTTAGTAACCACCGAACCCTGAGTTAGCTTGATGAGTTTAATAAACGAGATAATTATATGAGTACCTTCGTCGACTTGATCAAAGCTGTTGCAGTAGGTAAACGAATGATGTTAATGGGCCCGACGGCAACTTGCCAACTCATTCGAGCCCTATCTTTAATTTAGCAACTGCAAACCAACAGCTAACACTGCATCTCTGGGAATGTTGTCAATAACATCTTCATTCCCATGGTAACAGTTATGATACAAAATAATAGCAGCCACCTCACCTGTTTCTGAGTTGTCTTACAGATGGTCCGCTGATACTCGTCAACTCTCTGGAGAACGAACTCTTTTTGTCTCTTTGCTTCTTCGCTTTCTCTTTCGCCTTAAGGACTTTGTTAACCTCTGGAAAAAATAGAGTAAAATAAGATTAAACGTTCGAAGAACAAGATCTGTTATGTTTGTGAAATCGTTTTTGTCTTTAACTTTGCAATACTATCTGTATATTTCAGGCAGTATTCAACCAAATAAATTGATCACTAGTTACAGACATTTTTGAGCCGATGTGTGTAATGCATTGACCTTCACAGAATATCTCTTGTTGTACAGCACATGCCATTAAATGATGCCCGATGAGCGGATGAAATGACCAGTGACTGCCCTCAGTGAAATATGCCATGTTAGGCTAACTGGCCCATACCGAAACTTTAACAAACAACTGGATTATTTGTTTGATATTATATTTCTTATTTTGAGTATCCATCTGCTATTTTACTAATCCTATCCTCCATTCTTGTGTGTGTGTGTGGTTTTTTAACCCATTTCAATCACAAATATTGCAGAATAATAAGACTAATTAATGACAAATATTTCCATAAAGCACTGCAGCATTGCGAGGAAAGTCAAGTGCAATGTATTGCACTGTCCAGAAGATCAACTGAGATTGTTGAAGTTCTTGCATTTTGCATCTGGCATCAGAGGAAAAGAATGTAACCTGTTTAAATTATAGTATATTTTAAATTGGTTTGACATTCTGTCTATTACATTACAAGGGCAGAACGCCAATAACGTCGTACCGTGAAGACAAGAAATGATTGAAACTTGAAACACATAGAAGTTTATTCCGACTACAAAATGTCATCAACAACATTCTTTGCCAATTATAGACAGGAAAATGTTCAGGTTCCTTACTTTGAATCCAGAGTTGATTCTTGTCTTGCTTCTTGGCGATGCCTGGACGTTTCACTGTATTTCGGCCTCTTTTAGCCTCTCTCGCAGCAAACAGCTGAGCCTTTTGTAATTCCTGCTCCATACGATCGTCTGCCTGCAATATTGATTAGAATATTTTACGGTTTACAGTCGACCATCGTCTTTCTTGATAGGAAATGAGTTACCGAGAAAAGAGCTATTGGAGAAACCTTACAATCACCTACACATCCTCCCCCCCCCCACTCTCCTCCCTTCCATTGTGCATAGTGCTAATCCTTTGGATGTCTTCTTTTAAGCTGCATATTGCTTCTTTTGGTTGTAACTTTGGGAAATATCCTGACCACAGAGCATCTAACAAATACACATAACTGGATACAACTAAGTCATCTCCATGTTTACATCCCATAGGCTGATCTTTCTTTCCTTTAATGATACAGCACAATACCTCAATATTGTGATATCTTCAATATCAGGATGCAGCTTTAAATCAACTTACAGATTCATCCACGTCCATATCTCTTTTTCCTTTCCTCTTCTCTCCTTCTTCTAATCTCTTTGCAGCTGAAATCAAAAACAGGGAAAAAAGTGTTACCAGTTATTAAACATAAATGAAAAAGAAAAAGGAGAACGGTGTCATTACTGCGAGGCCATGATCATGTCATAATATTATCATAGTTTACTTGGGTTTCTTCCCCGGTGGTAAATGAATGTTAGAAATCCCCTTACCGTTGTTTTACAACTTCTAAAGTGAGTTAGGTCCAAGAGCGATAGCCATATGATCATTTCTTCTTCATTTTAAATAAATGATAAATGGAAAACTGACTGGGAAAATATGACCAAATACAAAGAGAGAAAAGAAACATTTCTTTATACCGGCCAAGGTGGATCAAAGTCATGACCCTGAGACCACTGAAACATAGCCTAAAGGAGGCAGGTTTGTTTAAGGTCCGGCCTGCCAGAATAGTGGCACCTGTTTTAGCCAGCAACAATTTGTCTGAGCTGAAATAGTCTGCAACATGTGTAAACATCCAAACTAAATGAGCTAAACAAAATAGCCTTGAGAGGTGAATACTACATGGGAGGAGGCTTCAGATCTGGCAGAGGGAGGGCGGCCCCTGTTTAGGAACCAGGTGGCTAGAGGGCCTGTGTGTCAAATGCCGGAAGAATAGTTCTCTTCTGAGGAACAGCCCAGCCACTGGATATCTCCTTTTTCCTAGCTTAGTTCTTCTCCCGGGCAGGTGAGGTTGCCAGGTCTGGAGCAGCCTCCCAGTATTTAAGCCTCCCCTCGTTGTAGTTTTTATAGCTTCCATTCTGTGTATATTTGCTTGTCCTCTTTACCCTTACCAATATCTTAATATTTAATAGTCTTTTAAAACTGTTTTTTTATAACCTGCCTGCACGGCTCCATCAGGCTTGTCTCCTTCCCACACCCAACCCTGACACTATGACATACTACATACACAAAAAAAAGGTTTTTAAGTATCGTCTGGCAAAAGCCAATGTCCCCTCTCCCCCCCCCCCCAGACACTATGGCATATTACATGCACATAAAGGTTGCTTTGTACCATATGGCAAAAGCCAATGTCCCCCCCCCACCCCCCTCCCAGACACTATGGCATATTACATACACAAAAAAAGGTTTTTAAGTATCGTCTGGCAAAAACCCAATGTCTCCTTACCTTCCATCTGCATCCTTTCCTTGTGCGTTTGGAACCAGTTTCTCTTTGGTCTGCTCAGGATCTCGGCCTGGTGCTCTAGGATCTTCTCTGCTTTGTGTACCTG
Organism: Apostichopus japonicus; assembly: GCF_037975245.1. Taxonomy (NCBI): domain Eukaryota; kingdom Metazoa; phylum Echinodermata; class Holothuroidea; order Aspidochirotida; family Stichopodidae; genus Apostichopus; species Apostichopus japonicus. The sequence goes on along the minus strand of NC_092563.1, from coordinate 16,560,148 downwards.
CTTCTCTGTCGTCTGTATCTGTTTCTCCTCCCACTCCAGACGGAAGACAGTCTTAATATCCTCCTCCAAACTGTCGATCTTGTCTCTGTATCGCTCGACCACCTCTGTTTCCAGAACAAAAATAGAAAGTTTAAGGCTCTTTAAGTTATATAACAAAACTCCTAGTTTCTTTTTCTTAATTATGAAGTTACAAGAAAACATTCATAATTCAGTTTCTCAATACAAGATTCTTAGAAAGTACAAAATATAACTGATCTTGTCATAATTTTGACATGTTATAGAACTGAAGGTGCTAGGTCATCACTAACTTTGTCATCTCAAAATGATGGTCTCATGTAAAGATTTGTACTGTCCTGTTAAGATGGCTGCCCATCTACGTAATTATTTCCGTGTATGCATATATTCAACTGTAGTCATATAAAGAACATGTAAATAGGTTTACAGTCCACTAATTGTCTGAGAAGACCAAATTTTACTCCGGATATGTGCATAAAAGTGACAATTATTTTCAGAAATCCGTATCCCAGAAGTCCATTTCCCTAAACCACACATCTGGTTAGTATATTATATAATGGTTGCATCCTACCGTGTGGGACCGTCCGGCTCTTAACAGCCGTCTTGGATTGTTTGATGATGTCCTTCAACATCCTTCTCTCCGACTCTCCGATCAGACTCACAGATCTGTGATGAGCGACAAAATCAGAAATGAACGTGAAAACGAAAAATAAAGGCAGGAATATTTTTATTACACCACTGACTTTCACCACTGTTTAACGTCATTGAAAGGTTAATGCAACCAACTTGGATATGTAATAATATAGTTTTGAGTTCATGTGTATTTGATGATAATATAGTAGAGTCATGCTGCAAACTTCACCAACTTCTCGGATAACATTGAGGTTTTCCTTCCACAGGTTCTGTCAATGTTACATTTCAAGCCAATGCAAAGCTGAATCCTCTGTTTTCATTGGATCAACTTAATCCACCTATTATCGTCTTCGCTGTCATCTCGCAACATGCTAAACCACTCTAATGTTTTCCTACATCGATTCACGTTCTAAGATATTCACCTTTTTCATGATTAAATGTTGCAAATGTTCCTTTAACATCCAATTTTTCCTGAGGAATTCAGCTTCCCATTTCAAAGCCTAAATGTGGTCCTGAATAAAAACATACTTTTCATGACCAATAGTCTCTGAATCACAGGTAACTGCTCTTGGAAGTACCCAATCCCTTCAGAGGTCAGGGTCATAACAGGTCAAAACACATACCTGCCACCTTTGCCCGCTCTCGCAGTTCGCCCGACCCTGTGAACGTAATGTTGAGCTGTGTTTGGCATCGTCAAATTAATGACCTGCGGACAAGGACAAACCGTGATTGTAAATGATAGAAGACACGGTTTAAAAGGTACAAGAACATAGAGCGAATAATTATAACTCTAGAACCTTGGTTTTCAACCTTTTTTCGATCACGAGCCCAATTCGTCTTCCGAGCCGTCCTCGCGAGCCCATACCCTACCCTGCAAAGTTATCAACTTCATAAAATCATTTTCACAGCGTTTATTAGTGTATTCTTGACACAAGTGACCCGGGGACTCAATCAGAGCTATGTATGTTCCTCCGTGATCAGATGACAGGTACTTCCCAATTAGAGCCTATCTCAAAGATTTCTTGCAACCCTCAATGGTACAAGGCAATGGTACAAAGCAAGGCTTCCACACATCATAACCTTGGTAAATACGTAGTGTGCAGTGGTTGGTGGGAGTCACCGAATTCTCTTATACTAGTCTTATAGGGTTAGGGTTGAGTAAATTTTACCCGTTGTACAAGGTTTCATCGAAGAGGCTTCCTAAGAAACATCATCATCTGCCTTCGCCACCAGCCCCCAAAAATGCCACAATTTTTAATCATTACTGGGGCAATGCTCGCGAGCCCACAAAATCGGCTTCGCGGGCCCAAATGGGCCCGCGAGCCCAAGGTTGAAAACCACGGCTCTAGAAGGATGACATTCTTAGTATTAATCCAATTTCTAAAGATGTACTGAAACTGTAGACGTGGCCTTCATAAACATTAAATCTAGCTCAAATCCGGCTCAAATATGGCTAATATTTGATTAAGTATTTAATCAAGTCACAAACCAGTCAGGCAATTATTACGAATTACAAAAAGCATGCAAGGAAAATTCAAATTACCGTTTTGACTCCTTCGATATCAAGACCTCTGGCAGCGAGATCAGTTGCAACCAAGATGTTTATTACAAAAAAAAATTACAAAAAGCATGCAAGGAAAATTCAAATTACCGTTTTGACTCCTTCGATATCAAGACCTCTGGCAGCGAGATCAGTTGCAACCAAGATGTCAACTTGCGCTTCTTTGAACTTTCTCAGAGATTCTAAACGCTGGGATTGAAAACAGAAATGGGAATAAAAAAAATTAATAAAACGGACAGTTTTTTTTGACGATTCAAAGTACAGAATGTTGTTGCTTTCTATAAGAGCAATGAGTCATTTTCATAGATTAGAAAGGCAGTAAAAGACGCTGTTTTGGCGACACACATCTGACACCAGTTTTGTCCATATGACAAACCTTTTGACTTAAAGGTAGTCAGTATAGACCCCAAATTATAGCACACTATAATTACTAGAAGTTTTTCAAAAGTACTTTCCTGGAAGTCTTTACTCTCCAAATTGTTCACAGACATTGTTAAGGAACACACAAGATGACTGAATGTCCCAGTGAGGAAAATATCAACAAAGGTACTAATAAAAACAGTTAAAGATTCTTGACCAAAGGTGACCATATTTGAATATCTAGCATATTTGGGGCCAATACAGCATACCTTTAAACTAATGTACAGAACGGTGCTATCCTATTAAAGTCTCTGCTACAAGTTAACCACTATTATTGCTTTCAAGTATGGAAACGTACAATAACAATTTTTGGTTTTCTTGCTGGAACTTACTTTTGGTTGTTTTAAATTTCCATGGAGTTCGCCGACATTCAGGCCGAGGAGTCCGAGAATCACATGGAGGCGATGCGCCTCTTTCTTGGTCTGAACGAAAACCAGGCAATGATCGTGGAATGTTCGACAGCACAGAGCTGGAAGTAAAACATTTCTCAGTCAAATATAAAAGCTGGTCTTTGGAAATTTACAATTTAAAGAAATGATGTCATACATGCCTTTCTAATGGGAACTTTTGTTGCAATCGTAAAACAGAATATCATGAAAGGTTTTAAACTACATAGACGAGAGTCAGACATGTGAGGTTTGTGTAAATTTGAAATGAGTGCTGGCTGGGAGGATTTTTCACCTCAGTCAAACTGCACTTGACATCTACCATTTCGAGGTTGTTTTCTGGGGATTCAAAATGATGAAACAGACTAATATTTATACAAAATAGTTAACTAAATTCCCTGTTCTTGGAGGAACCAATTATCTACATAAAATAAAAAGTTCAAATATTATCTTTTGTTGTTCTAAACATTTATATACACAGTTTACTATTTTGCACATATTTAGTTTGCAAAGGCAATGCTACCACACGGAACCTCTACTGTTTGGTATAAGCAGTGTCTTAGCAGACTCTTGCCGTTAATCCCCCGATTAGCACATGTAAAACAAAATCTACCTCAATACCTAGTATAATTCACTGAACAGTTACTTTTTGTTGCATCTAAGGATACAAAGTTTATCTATCATCAGCCTGATGACAACCCCTGGAACTTAAAAGCAATAAAGCTGACAAAAATAACTGCAAAAGCTTTAAAATTCATGACTATATGAACGCCCAAAGCCTACTGGTATCTTGATATCTATCTATCTGTCTGTCTGTCTGTCCGTCTGTTGCATACTATTGCCACTCACCTGCTACGATGGCCTCCCTGTCACCTTCTCGATTGTTTCTAATTCTGATAAATTCTTGACGGAGTTTGAAAGCCACCTCTGTGTTTTCGTTCACAAATATCCTGACCGGGTCTTTGAGGGAGACCAGAGCGAGGTCCTTGACCTATCAACCGAAGCAAAATAAAAAGTAACCATCACTGTTGAAGTTGCACGCTGATGAAGCATACTAGCCAAAACCAGAAAATGGAAAGAGAGCGTATGAAGGGTGAATAATTGTTTCAGGTCCCTTTCCCCCTACACTTCCCTGGGCGGAAAATAATGATATGGAAATCTCAGATGTCCCAGAATGTCAACCACAACCAAATATCTCCAGCATCGCTGAAAGGCTGCAATCAGCACACTTTATTTTTATCCCCCCCCCCAAAAAAATAATAATAATAATAATAATAATGATCATAATAGTGATAAAGATAATACTAATGATTACACTGATAATCATGATAATGATAATAATAATCAAAATAACAATAAAAACAACAGTAATAATAATAGTAATAATAACAATGCTCACAATGATAATGATAATAATAATAACAATAATAATAATCATAATAATAATAATGACAATAATCATAATAAATAAAAATATTAATTCCCTAAAAGGACACTAACCTTATCTGTCATTGTAGCAGAGAAGAGCATCGTCTGACGAGTCGCAGAGGTCATCTTCACAATTTCCTTCATCTGTTCATCAAAATACTCGTCCAGCATCCTGCAAGATTGATTGATTATCAAATAAAAAAAAGTGATTATACTTACAACATTTCTTCCAAAGAACTATATCTATGTTGCCAGAATTCAATGACTAGTTATGCTAACAACAATGCATTCATTTTAGTTTTGATTTTCTCTTTACTCAGTGCAATAAATACAACGAGATACAAAACTGGAGACCTGAGAGTCAAATTTCTTGTCTTCTTGCGGTGTGTCAAACTACACCCCAACCTGCTCCCCCTCCCTCCCCGCTCCCTCCCCCACCAACACAAACCCAAAACATGAATATCCAAAGTGTTAACGATGTTAGATGCAAGAAATGGCTTTAGCAAACAAGATTCACAACGAAAAACACTGTGTAGGAATTGCATGTAAATTTCTCAAGGATAAAATTGGAATAGGTTCCTCTTTCTCCAGTCAAACTTTAAACACAAACTAACTCCTAAACTTTTCTCTTCAATCTATTTCTATCTTATTTACCTGTCGGCCTCATCCAGGATCAGAATCTCTATTCCGGTGAGACCGAACGACGGAGTGTTGTGGAGATGATCAATGAGTCTTCCTGGTGTGGCTATGATAATGTCTGGTCCCTTCCTTAAAGACGCTTCTTGTAGTTTTACTTCAAGACCACCTGGATGAAAGAGAAATAAACACAATGTGGGAAACTTCTAAGGATAAACAATTTCTAGTTCAATGTAAGGAGTCTCACACCTTATAATAAGCAACACAAGAAAATATTGTTCTTTCTATAATTTATCTTCACAAGTATATTTCTTCAACATGGAGATTATGATATGAGTGTTTTATTCAGCAGAAATGAAAAAAGTTTGAAAAAAAATGCTAAAGTTTACTCATGAAGGTAGAATTTATCAAAACATCATTGATTTCATGAATGAGTATCTTTGTTTTGAGATCCGATAACTTATTGCAATGTCAGTTTGGACACACCTGTACTTTAATAACTAAGGCATCAATAAACAAACTAATATCAATGTTAGTATATTTTTTCGTGGTAAGCTTTTCACTCATTCCACTTAAACCGTTTTACATTCTTGTTTCTTGTTTTACACTGTTTTGAATAATATTGCAAAACAAGCCTTACCCACGGCTAGACATACATCCACCTCTGTGAATTGACCGAGTTGCTTTGTGACCTGAAAGACTTGTACCCCCAGCTCCCTGGTGGGTACCAGGACGAGTACCCTGCTGATGGGAGCCTGCCGGGGTTTGTATAGGAGACGCTCCAGTACTGGTAACATGAAAGCAGCAGTTTTACCTGTAAAGAGTTAACACAGTTTAATGCGCTACATGTGCATATTCATATAACATACAACATACTTGTATTATACATACAGTAAGAGAATCAAGCATAAAGCAGAATTTAAACAAAGACAAACCTGTAATGCTATAAATGTTACAAATTTAGAGTTTGATGATGTATTAAGATGGTCTGTTATCTATACTAGGAGAAACAACCTAGACCACCACAGTGAGTAATTTAGTATTCAAATTCTGTATAGCAGTTCTGAATTTTTCTCCTCAAAATTACTATAGTTCCTGTGTATAAAACTGCTATGCATTCTTTACACTTCTATAGCAATTGATGATCATTTTGTATTGTATTTAGCAAAGCAATACCGAATCAATTCTTCCCTGCACCAGTACACAAACAGGTCTGCATTTTTTTCTTTTTTCCCCCTTTATTTTAATAAAAATTTCCTAAGCCAACATCCTAATTCCTCTTCATAGCCAAGAAAATTTTGCATCATTTGTACGTGCCACATTCACTTAATGCCACAAACTGTCAGCTGAGTGAGGATTTATCTCTTAGAAACTATGTTCATCCTCACTACGTTGTTATCAAAAAGTATGAAAATGTATCTGTTCAACATAAAAGTTAAGTGAAACTATCGAATTTGTCTCGAGATGTGCAACCCGACATAGTTAAACTCTAAAGAGCTCTCCCAGCTACCTTTCTACCGTCCTCTCTCCATCACCACCGATTTATTCATTCAAATTTACTTGAATGATTTACATAACATTAACCAGTGATCCCTTACCTGTTCCTGTTGCAGCACAAGCACATACATCTTTGCCCAGTAGGGCTATCGGCACCGTCCTGGACTGGATCGGGGTTGGAGTTCGGAAGTTCATGGCAGAAATGGCCTGGCCAAAAAATTAATTGAATAGATGGTTACATCACTGGAGGAAGCAATGGTATTCTTGTGAATTATGTTAAATGAGAAGTAAAACCAAACCACATCTTGTAAAGAAAGAAATACCTAGGAAAGGAAACAAAGAAGTTTCCTCTATCTGCAAGATATCAAAGCTGATTCTTCACATCATTAGGATGCAATGCTTTTCACACATTTTATGGCAGAGTTCCTCTCTGTGAAATCTTTTAAGTTCCCCTTCTCATTTTTTGCAAAGTCAACATTGCTATTAATGAAATCACTGGCAGTACTGTAGCTACCGGCTACATTGACAATATTTCCAAGAGAACTTAACAAAAATGATAAATGAATCGATAAGAATAAACCTGAAACGTTGGAAATTTAAGTAAAATACAACAATCATAATTTTGCAATAAAATATAGAAAGCCTACATAGTAAATTGGATTTTTAGTATCGAATGGCATTGGCAAAAACCCTCTCAAAGCTAACTCGAAAAGCTGCATAAGTTGATACGTTTACAGAGTATGAAGGAGACTTGCAATTAACGAGAGACACCTGGCAAATGATACTGAGAACTTCTCCTACATTACACACCTGTGGTATCTAGGAAGCTGACAACGCCCCATGGAAAACGAAAGTGAAAAGATATACACCGACAAAAGAAAACGATTATTTTGAGTCGTACCTTCATAAGTGGACGAGACAAGTTCATCTGATCAAAGGATGCGGCTTCATCTGTTGCCTCGGGTAACTCCTGAAAGAATGGCTTCTTCTCTTTTTGTTCTATATAAGATGAAACATTAAGCGATTGTTAGTAACCAATCTGAATGATCCATCTTCACTGACTATCAGCAACTTTAGTAACTTTCAAGTAAATCTCGATTCTCATGACTAATTAGGAACCAGCTTTATGAAACGTTGAATACGTCAGAAAACAAGTCTCATAACTCGCCAGTAAATACAGTAAATCATGTTTAGTTACAAATGGCTTGTACAAGTTACATTAAACCAACTGGGTACAGTTCAATACTAAATAATAATAAATCCCCCCCCCCCCAAAAAAAATCAAATCAAATAAAAACTACTAAATTCCTGATCATAGTCATCTATTTCTAACTTGAATAACTAAAGCACTTTTAAAGACATAACACTTCTCACCAAAAATAGACGAAAAAAACAGCTATGGTCAGGATTTTCTGGTGTAATTTAGGGTAGAACAAGGCTTGTCACCTCTGAAAGTGCTCATGGTCAAGACTAACTGTTATATATCAGTATCACGCCATCTATTTTGGTAAAGTTGTTGTGACCTGCATGTGACCTGATGAAAATAAACAGTTCAATATGGCCGCATGTGCTGTAAACACTTAGCATTTGTCTTCTTGTTATATTGCTAGGAATCAGGATAATCCTCCATTAATCCAGGGTATAACAAACTGGCGACGAACTAAGGAAGAACCTATAATATAACCCAGAATATTTCTGTATTGTAAACATGTCAGTTTACGGGAATATCGGGCCGTTTGACAACACAGTCGAAAGCTTCGAAGATTACGCAGATCGCTGCGATGCCTTTATAGTGGCAAACGATATTGCCGAGGCGAGACAGGCTAATTTTTTTCTCGCTATGGTGGGCGCTGAGACTTTCAAGCTCTTGAAAACGGTATGTAGCCCAGACAAGCCGTGTACACAGACGTACGCGCATCTGAAAACCATCCTGAAAGGACATTTTTCACCGAAACCGATCGTGATCGCTGAACGTTTTAAATTTTGGGCTGCTTCACAGTCTGAAACCGAGTCAGTTGCAGACTTTATTGTTCGCTTGAAGAACTTAGCAACCCATTGCGATTTCAACGCATTTCTACTGGAGGCACTGCGAGACAGACTGGTCTCGGGACTGCACACAAGATTTGTGAAAACTCAGACGCAGCTACTCTCAACCGCTGATCTGACGTTTGAAAAAGCTAAAACCAAGTGTCTTGCAGACGAAATGGCTGGCATAGCAACAAGGGAACATATCGATGCAGGAAGTTCTGTGAGTACAAACAGATTGAATTGGCGGAGCCCTCAAAGTCAAGGACGAAGGGGTCAGGGGACTAATAGAAACAACGACAAGCACAATAGGCCTAATCAGCAACCCTGGCAAGCTAACAGTGCACAATCATGCTATCGCTGCGGGGGAAGCAACCACAAGCCCGATGACTGCAGGTTTCGCGAGGTAAACTGTCATTCTTGCGGGAAGAAGGGTCATATTCAAAGAGCTTGCCGATCTGGGGCTAAGGGACCTCAAAGCCAGAAAAGTTTGCAGAATCAGACAAGGACAGGGGGTCACCGCAACCACTCCGTCTCAACTAGCTATAGGCCTATGGAGGATGGTGAGCCTAACGTTAGTTCTAGTAATAAGGACACTAATGAACAGTATGTAGATAGTGTTAATACTGATGAAAGTGATTTACATTGTGGTTTATATCATACATTATCAGGTGTAAAGACCAATAAGCCGTATTTGATTACGTTAGTGGTAGGGGACACTAATGTTCCAATAACCATGGAAATTGACACCGGTGCGGCTCGTTCCACCATTTCAGAGCATGTGTACAAGTCCAGTTTTACCCATTACCCCATAAAGGATACCAATATAACCCTACGTGGCTATTCAGGTGAAAAGGTGCCTGTGATAGGGAGTATTGTAGTCACGGCAAAGTATGGAGGTACTAGTTGTAGGATGGATTTATTGGTTGTCAAGGGAAGCCGTCCATCCCTTTTCGGCAGAGACCACTTGAGTAAAATCAAACTGGACTGGGAGAATATTTTTGTGGTATCTGAGCCAAAACCAGCAAAGGTTGGAATCCAAAATTTGGGGAATCCTGTGTCACCAACCTTGGAAAATTTGTTGAGTCAAAATCAGAAAATGTTCTCATCAAGGGATATGGGTATTAAGGGATTCTCTGCTAGGTTGAGGGTGAAAGCAAAAAGTAGACCCAAATACCAAAAGAGTAGACCAGTGCCTTACTCATTGTTGTCAAAGGTGGAAAATGAATATGAGAAACTTATCAAGAATGATATAGTTACCCAAGTCAACTATAGTGAATGGGCCTCACCAGTTGTGCATGTACAGAAGGGAAACGGTGAAATAAGAGTATGTGGAGACTACAAAGCTTTGAATGATTGTATTGAAGATGAGGGATACAAATTACCAAATACTAATGATTTATTTGCAAAACTGGCACAGGGAGGTACACACCCTAAGGTATTTTCAGTGCTTGATTTATCTGGTGCTTTCAATCAGCTGTTTCTTGATGACGAATCAGCTAGGCTCCTAGTAATGAATACACATAAGGGGTTACTGTCACCAAAACGTTTGTGTTATGGAGTGAAAACTGCACCAGCTATTTTCCAGGAAACGATGGACAAAATATTATCTGGATTAGACAATGTATTTTGTTACATAGATGATATCTTGATTGCAACTGAGAATGAGAATAGTCACCTTAAGGCCCTCGATGCAGTGTTTGCGAGGTTAAACATGCACAATGTTCGGCTGAATGGCACAAAATGTCAATTCATGAAATCAAAGATCAGGTATCTTGGTCATGAGCTCACCAGTGAAGGTGTGAGCCCTTTGCAGGACAAAATCGAGGCCATACAAAAGGCACCTCGACCAACCAATGTATCTGAATTGAAGTCCTTTCTGGGCATGGTGAACTATTATGGCAAATTTGTAAGGAATCTCTCTTCTCAGATGCAACCATTGTATGCCCTACTGCAACACAACATTAATTGGGTTTGGAGTGATGACTGTGAGCAAGCTTTTGTTAATGCAAAGAATGCTCTAGCTAGTAATCAGGTGCTCACCCATTTTGATCCAAATAAACCTCTAGTGTTGAGTGTGGATGCTAGTCCATGTGGACTTGGAGCTGTTTTGGGCCATCGATATCCAGATGGTTCAGATCGCCCCATAGCATATGCCTCTAGGACATTGAGTCAGACCGAGAAGAATTATGCCCAAATCGAAAAAGAGGCTCTTGCCATTATTTTTGGGATCAAGAAATTCCACTTGTATTTGTATGGCACTAATTTCACACTTATCACAGATCACCAACCGTTGACTAAGATCTTCGGACCAAAACATGGCATCCCGGCTTTGGCGGCAGCTCGGATGCAGAGATGGGCAGTGTTATTGTCCGCATATCAGTACAATATTGAGTACCGCTCTTCCGCAAAGAATGCAAATGCAGATTTGCTCAGCAGACTCCCAGTTGGGGAAGCCTCTAGTGGTGACCCAGAGGAGTATTTTGTTTTTGAGACAGTCCTAATGGAAACCCCTATTACTGCGACTGAAATTTCAAAACATACAGACAAGGACCCAGTTTTAGCCAAAGTTTTAGAGTTTACTCTATCTGGCTGGCCAAATCATTGTGTGGACCCTGCCATACAACCATACTTCACACGCAGAGATGAGCTATCCCTGGAGGATGGATGCCTTCTTTGGGGGCGTAGAGTAATTATTCCATCCAAATTGCATGAGCTTATCCTGAGTGAACTTCATGAATGTCATCCGGGCATGAGTCGGATGAAGGCACTTGCTAGGTGTTATGTATGGTGGCCAGGTTTAGACAAGGATATTGAGGATAAAGTTAGGCTGTGCACGCAATGTATACAAGTGCAGAAGGCGCCTAACCCTGAACCATTGCTGTTATGGCCATGGGCCACACAGCCGTGGCAGCGGGTTCACATAGACTATGCAGAGGTCAAAGGTCAGAATTTCTTGCTAGTGGTGGATAGCCATTCAAAGTGGTTGGAGGTATTACTAATGAATACCACAACAAGTACTACCACGATTAATGTTTTGAGAACACTTTTTGCACGTTATGGGTTACCCATTCAGCTAGTAAGTGATAATGGTCCTCAGTTTAGATCTGAGGAATTTCAGAACTTTCTGAAGTCCAATGGTGTGGACCATACTCTCACCCCTCCATACCATCCAGCTACGAATGGGCTTGCAGAACGCAATGTTCAAACTTTCAAGAATGCTTTGCTAAGTCAAGTGGGGAGACATTGGGTCACAAGGTAGCTAATGTTTTATTTACTCTTAGAAATACCCCGCACACAACTACCGGGAAAACTCCATCAGAGTTATTTCTTAAGAGATCCCCAAGGACTAGGCTCTCTTTAGTGAAACCTAGCCTGCAGAGGAAGGTGGAAAAGAGACAGGATGCTGCAAAACAGCAAAGGGACCGCAGTTCATCAGTGCGGCAGTTCGACCTTTATCAACCAGTGAGGGTGCGAAATGTTAGAGGGGGGAAGGATCGATGGATTCCTGGTACCATAGTGAAAGTCAAGGGGCCTCGTACATATATTGTTAGGATCCCTGGCAATAATCGTAGGTTTGTACACTCAGATCATCTTATCCCTGACGATACTGGTGCAAATGCTATGGCTGGAAAACCAAACATCAACTCCCCTATGGATGATGATGTCGTGTCAGTTCCAGTTAATGTACCTCAGACAACTAGGGAATTAGGGCAGAGCTCTAACTTGGATCAGCCAGGACCTTCCACCACATCCCCAGTAGTATCTGGTAGTCCTGTCCACACAGGTCAAACCCCAGTCGTGGTAGCAGAGTGCCCTGCACCATCAGCTACAGTAACCAGGTCAGGCAGAGTTGTCAGACCACCCAAGAGGTTAGAGATCTAATTATACCCTCAAGTTGTTAGTTTTGTTTGTTTGTTTTGATAAAAGATTGATTGATTTGATAAAAGTTGAGTTGTTTAATGAAGAAAAATATTTGATTGTTTCATCATCTGGAAGGAAGGAGTGTTATATATCAGTATCACGCCATCTATTTTGGTAAAGTTGTTGTGATCTGCATGTGACCTGATGAAAATAAACAGTTCAATATGGCCGCATGTGCTGTAAACACTTAGCATTTGTCTTCTTGTTATATCGCTAGGAATCAGGATAATCCTCCATTAATCCAGGGTATAACACTAACCAATGATCTTTTTTTTTGCTTGAGTAATAACAGACATGCTCTAGTTGTCAAATCTTCCTTGTGAAACTAACACAGTGAGAATACACACTGTAGACAATATAGCTGTTCCCAAACAATGGAAAAAAATTGAGCTTTTCATTACCCAGTTTTCTGCCATCCTACCAAACCTATCCAGTATTAATGTAAGGAACTTTTTGTGGTATTTGTCATTCATGACATCTAAATGCATTTAGACTCCATCCTCTTTGCTCAACATTTGCACTTCCCTCCCCACAATATCTCAAGGTAAGCAAATAATGCCTTTATAGTTGCAACGGCCATTCTTTTCGCTACTGATTTACTCCAGTTTTTCATCCTCATTTCTACTTACCTTCCTTCTGCTGCATTTTGACCCTCTTCTCGCTGACTGATTTGTTCTTGACTTGATCCCAGTATTCATTCATCTCAGCCACGCCAACCTCTTCATCTTCGTCTGAAGAGTCTTCGTCGTCTGAATCTGCCTCTTCTTCTTGGGCGCCGCTTTCATCGGTTTCCTTCTTGGCTTCTGCATCTGTCGTTGGCTCGTCTTCATCTTTGTTCTCGGCCGTCTGTTCTTTGAGCGAGGCCTTCTTCTCAAGAGCTTCTTTCTGCCGTTTTGAAGAAAATAATTATTTAGCAAATTAGCATTACTGGGTACCAAACTGAATGATTCAAAACACCGTCCAATTAGCAAGTACTAGGTAGAAGGACATATTCTGGGCTTTTCTTTCATCATGCTGAATGCATTTTTTATTGTACGAGCAGTTTAATGGGGTGACCTCTGACGAATGACCTTAAGCAAGATGGTCAGCAGAGGTACAAAGGGTAAATACAAATAGAAGTGGACTCCTATGTTTACATTCCTCTCACAACAAGTTACAATTCAATTTTTGATGGGACTTTCAGTCATCCAAGATCCAGAAATTTGATATTTACATCAAATTCAGATTGCATTGTAACTAAATATCTCCAAACAGGAAAAAGGTTAAATTGGTTTTACCCAAAAATACTGTTCTATTCATCAAACCTACACATCTCTCCTACAGTGTACTTATTGCTGTTCTATGAATTCACTAATCTTTATATCTCTCCAACAGTGAACATATTGGTCACTCGTTCTTTTATTTTGCAACATTTTTACCGACAAGGCGACAACCAAATAGTAAGGTCTGGCTGTCCGAGGGACAACCACAAATGATCCATAAAACTTTTGCCCTGACTAGTAATATTACCAGCAAACTGTTTCTCAAATACTGTTATGAAAGCCGCACACCAATGATCAGAGAACTTCAAGGCAGCCACATTTTTTTGGGGGGGGGTGGGGGCTTAGCCCCTCCATACTACCTCCAGAACCATCACTCAACATTCCACTAAGAATGCATCCTCATTTGAAAATTGTACTCTTTTTGAGAGGGCAAGTTATTTCAGGATGTAACCATTTCAGTACATACGGGTCAGTGTGTACATCAGAAGAAACTGTTTGGGTTTAGTGTTTTCAGATATTCCGATGTCAAGTGAATATGATTCATATTATCAAATGTGTAATTCCACTTAATTATCATTGCAGCTCATTGGCCTGTACCTATTTAGAGGTATTTTGCAAACTGCTTTTATCATGAATAGTTTAAAGCGAATCTGAAACAAAAAATAGAGATTATACAAGGCTCCTGGTTACCCTTTTTCTTTCTCTTCTTATCTCTGCAATCTTATCTTCTAACGTTGTCTTGGTTGGTCTCTTTACAAATTTCTCAAGGCCATCTGTCCATTCCGATTCCTCTACGAGGCCCTTCTCAGTAAACTCAAATTCTTCCTCAAATGTACTTTTTCCTGTCTTTTTATTGGTTGGAAATGCTTTGGGTGCCACAGCCTGTTAGATGTGGAAGGAAACAAACAGACATTGAAAAGAGGAATCGTAGGGTGGGGTCAACTTGTGAAGTTTGACCACCTAGATTGAGATTCAGGAGGATTTTTGCACAAACAAACCTATAAAATAGAATATACTCTATTGCAAAGGTGTGTTTCTAAGGCTAGGCCTACTCATACTCTCAACATCTTGCCTACTGTAGGTGGATGAATACAGTGGAATGAAAATGAACATCACTAAAAGTAAAACTTAAACTGCATTTCTGAAAAATACTGAAAATCAGTGTTCCTGAAATTCCTTCAAGTCAAGTGAATTATTGAATGGAAAAAATGAAAACAATTTTACAAATTTTGAGGTTAACGCTTCAAGTTGGATAAATATGAAACATAATTAAAAGGGGTTTTCATCAAACCACGGAAACATTTCCAAATGGCAATGAGGTGTGATAACTAATTTTGATTCACAAATTTGTTATCGCTACTGTAATACAACAGTACCCAGTTTATTCCTGGACCTAGTGTAGGCAATGTTTGCAGACCAGGATTACAAAAGCATAAACCAGGGAATAATTTATCCAAAATTGCATTGCAAAGTAGTCAGATCGCTAAACGAGCCCAAAGTTGTGTACGTAGATATAGCAGATTTTTACACAGGAACCAGATATACTTTGAACACCAAATTATTTCCTGTTACTGTGTTAGTGTTATCTGTGCTTGTGCCTAAGACCTGTTTGCTGAACTAATCAACCAGTACCAACTTAAGGATATAAACCTGTAGTGTAAGTTATGAACATCATATTTTATTTGGCCCATTATAGTCTAACCATACTGCATTTGGTCATTATTAGTATTACTTGGTAAACCTGAACACCGAACAGTGATGATAGATAATATAGGCTAGGCCGTAATTAGGCCTAGGATAAGGTTAGTGTGCTAGGTCCATCAGCCACCATTTTCAAAATATTAGTAAAAATCTGCCACCTTTATCGCTTAATTAAATATCATATCACCGTAATTGTACTAATGCCTGGTAACCTGCATGCAAGTATAGGCTAGCTATGTCTTAACATTAGGCTTGCAGTTACACTTATATTGTGTAACATCGTGCGTTAGGCTACAATGCGCTACTGTCACATGTGTACTTCTACTACAAGAAAAACATTGCTCCATGACGATTTAACTCAACATTTGACTTAAAAATAAATCTCTTACCTCCTCATCACTACTGGAGTCCTCTGATTCCTCTTCAATGTCTATTTCTTCACCAATTGTACGAACAAAGTCCATCTTTGTATTTTTAACGAGTACAAATTTCGCAAATCTCAACACATCTGGTGAAGATGCTAGTCTATGTGGGACAGTCGTTTTATTAGTAAGTAAAAGATTTCCCGCGGTACTCAAAATTTCCAATTCTGTGAGGCGCGAATTGTTAAAGATCACGTAGCCTCGATGTTGATTTCACCTTCATTCAAGAGTTTTAAAAGTATACTATAAACAAAAGGTTCAGTTTGAATTTGCGCTCATTGTTTTTTCAAAGATATTCTCAACAAGAAGATCATCGATAAATAAGGTAACTTTTAGAATAAGTCTGGTTTTATGCCTTTAATTCATATGAACAGTTATTGTTATATTATTGAGTACTGTGTTAACCTATCATTAGTACTATACTTACTAGGCCTAGTAAGTAGTATACAAAGCTTTAGCGAAATGCCTAGGCTGAGGTCAGACCTAGGGCCTAGGACCAACCTAAGTAAACGTTTGAACTCAAAGTAAAACTGAATAATCTGACAAATTGACAAAGCTTAGTATGTACAGTTTGTACTGTAGCCTGTAGGCTACGATAAGCATAAATTGTCAATTTCATGTTGGTAACCATTCTAACTTGAACAAGTCAAAGTTGTAAACTTGTAGGCCCCTAGTCCTCATTCCATAACTTGAATAACAATAGTTATTGATATCCTGAATTCCCTTAGAGGCTTGAGCCATTTTTAAGCCTTGTTAGGTCCAACCTATCCATATTTGTTGTTGTTGCAGACAGGATGGGTATTCATAACCTGGCCAAACTGATTGCTGACTTTGCACCGAGTGCGATGAAAGAGCAGGAAATGAAAAGCTATTTCGGTGAGTTTTATTGTAGCCTTGGCTAATTAAGCTATAAAGTAGTTCGTCGAATACCTGGGTGAAGGTGATTATTTTCACTTCTTTGAACTTGAACATTAAACCAACTTGATAATCACATGTCTGTTGGTAACTGATATTGACAAAACGTGATAACATTCAAGGTGTTGTTTTAGTGAAAAACATACCAAGGTTGGATGCACCTCATCCTTTCACATACCAGAAACGTACATGTTCTATTCCATTAAAATGTTATAAACTAGGAATGGAAGGGAAACTTAATGCAAACTAATATACAAGTATTATTAGGAAGAAATTATGTTTTAATGAACTTTCAAAGATGTAATTTCAAGTAATGCCTATTTTAAGGTCTCATGCACATACACCTTATCTAATGTATGTGAAATCAAATAATGGCATTGAAAAATAGCTATCAGTTAATAATATGTGCATCACTTCATTGCTTATTGTATTATTAAGAACCATAACCAAAAAGAAGTATAAAGTTGAAGGTCTTCAAATTAGCTATTTTCCAATGTTACCTAGAGCTGTTAAAATGAATCACAAACCAATTTTTCTCAGCAAAGCTCTTGAGAGAATACAAATGTTTTTTTTTTTCAAATATTTGACAGCTGTGGCTTGTCGCTCATTTTTAGTCTTTTGGAACATTGTTGGACTGATCAACGTTTTAATTTTTTATGATTTGGGTCATAATTTACAGGCAGGAAGATTGCCATTGATGCCTCTATGTGTATTTACCAGTTTCTGATCGCTGTGAGATCAGATGGGGCTCAGTTAGCTAACGAAGATGGAGAAGTTACCAGGTAAGTTAATGTAAGTCCCATCGACATGGCTTCTTGGAGCAGGAATCCTCAATAGTCAGCCAGCAGGCAAAAGTCTGGCTCGAAAAAGACCCTTAACACCTTCTTCTTCTTTTTTAAAGCACAGTACTGGCATTGTGAATCATGAGGATTTTAGTTCTCTCTGGCCCTCTTAGAAAATTGATTGAGAAATGCTGCTCCATAGCTATGTACTTGACAAAGAGTGTTGTTATGAATGCAGTTCTCAGACCCAGGCATGATCAGAAACTTCCTTTGATATTGTGCTTATTATATCAGTGTTCTAGTTCTATCTTTTATTGTCAGATAACAACCTTTAATATTATGGTGTACTAATCCTTAAACAATTTTTGAATTGAGAACAAAAATTTAATTTTGGATATTTCTGCTTTTGTAGCCTTGACATAACACTCAATTTGAGTTTTCAGTAGTGCAGTGTTTGTGGCTATTTGGTGGCACACCAACTGATATTATGAGAATGTTTGATCCATCTTCATTCATTCTGTTTTTAATTCCAGTCACCTGGTGGGTTTGTTCTACAGGACGATCCGAATGATCGACAATGGCATCAAACCGGCGTAAGTCATACCTTACATTGTACCTTCATGGGGTCTCAAGCATTTGTAGTAATACACAGTTGTCAGGATAATCTTAAAAGTGAAATCTACATCATAACTCAAGCCTTCCTGCATCCCTCTTATATCTTCAGTTAATTAACCTTCCTTTACAAGCTGTAGCAACTGTCAGAGGGACATGGGAAAAGGGCAACAGAATTATCAGCATTTATCTAATTTTGATGTATATACTAACAAGCATTGTTTATTAGATTTATTCCTATGGATGATGATTATTATTATTTCTATGGACGATTATTAAATGCTTAGTTCCTTGGAAAATGAATCCCAATATTCCAACTATGCATTTTTGATGACCAAGATGATACATGAACTGTCATCGTCATGGCTACCTTGTAGGGCATGTTTCTTGGTTATATACCACATTTATTTTTGATATCACGCAAATGCAAAATTTGCTTGATCAAGATACCCAACATATTCCGCGAGGTAACTTTGACTGTCACCATATTATGGAACTGTTTCGTTTGAGTTGATTCTGTTATGGCAAATCGTTGGGTACCTTTCAAGAAGTCACCTTGTCTCTCCTCTCACCAAGGGCGGCGGAAGCACTTTTAATCTGGGGGGGGCACCGACATCAAAGGGCATCAAAGGGCACATCAAAGGGCAGAAATTCGATTGGAGTGATGCAGCCTTATATTTAGTACCCTTTATAACTCTTACTGTATTATCATATTTGTGTATACCCATCACTCCATCAACGCCCCCCCCCCCTCCCCCTCAAGGAAAATATGCATACTAGCACTGTAATATCCAATGTGCAAATTGGGAAACAAGGAACAAGTTTTCTTTTGACAAAATGAGGTAAAATCATGCTAGTTGCTAATGTAGGAACCTTCCGAATTAGAGTTTATTTCTTGTTAATATCTTAACAAATTTTCCATTCGAGATAGCTTTGAGTTTGACCCACAGAAATTCATTGAAAGTAAGGGGCGTAGCCAGGATTTGCAAAGTTGTATGCAAGACTATCTGAGCGGAGCGCCACCATCGGTTGGCGCGGAGCGTACAAGAAAATTTTTGGTTTTACAAACCCCTCAGATGGCCGGAAACGGCCCTTCGCGAGTGTTCATTCTGGTTCCCTGGCCTCTTGCTAACTTGAGACACCTCAATTTTTATGTAGAAAAAGGGCACATTTTTAACCTGAGGAAAAGTGGGGGGCACGTGCCCCCTGTGCCCCCCCCCGGTTCCGCTGCCCTTGCCTCTCACACTTGATGTACACAATGTATAAACCACATGAATGTAAACTGGGTGATCTGCTTATAACGCAAGGTATTCTCTAAGCTTATTTCAAAATATAAACAGCAGCGGGGGAAACTACGTTTGTCATCTTACAGAGCCCTGAAAGAAATTGGTTAAAATGTCTGGATTTAATGAACCATACAAACTATGATGTGTTTGGTATAGATCTGTTACAGCATGCACTTTCCACAGTAAAGACATTAACACTGTATGGTGGTATACTGTGCTTTCTAGTTCCCTAGATTTTATACTATGTAACTGTACTGATAAACACTGTTGTTGTCATGTTTGAAAGTCAAAAATCAAAATCATTTTTTCAAGAGTAAATTTTTATCAAGACTTGTACCAGTATAAATTCTCTTTTCAGTCTGGTGGCATCTTTCAAGCCATTTGGTGAAATCAGAAAGTTGAAGGTCAAATTTAAACCACAGAGCAGTCCTTCAAAGCAATTTAGCTAAGAACAACAAAGATTAACCTCCATCATTTCACCAGTGACATGTACTTTTCCACATGCTTTTACTGTGTGACTTAACGATGGAGCCATGAGAGACGCACTTTTTCAAGTATGTTTTTGATATAAAGAGGTACTAAACTTTGGGTGCAAGGAGTCATCCCGAAAATTGTTCACATCACCTTTCTAACAGATACGTGTTCGACGGAAAACCACCTGACCTCAAATCTGGAGAACTTGTTAAGAGGAAAGAACGAAGACAAGAGGCGGAGAAAGAACTGGAGAAGGCGAAAGAAGCAGGAGACACAGAAAACGTTCAGAAGTTTGAAAGACGTCTGGTCAGAGCCACACCTCAGCACAATGAAGATTGTAAGAAGTTACTGAAACTTATGGGCATCCCATACGTTGAAGTAAGTGGAACAGACTGGTTCAAATGTGGTAACCTAGCAAAAACATCCACTTTGCATGTAAATTCTCTTTATCTCCTTATCCAAAGGAAGGGAGAACCAAATTTAATTGTTTTTAATTCATTTCGAATTACTGTTAATATTACTGTTGATGTTACTGTTGATGTTACTGTTTCTAACAAATCAGTTAAATAGTCATGTCGTTGCAAGTGATACCTCATGACGAGATCAACCTGGTTAGCCCTCGCTCGGTTTATACCCGGAAAAAATGGTGATATTCCGGGTATCATGTGATCTTGGAAGTAATCATAGCTGTCTTCCTTAAGTACTTTTGTGAAAGTTTATTTCTGCTGTAGCTGCTTCCTTAGCTAAGGTAATGAAGACAGCTCTGGTTTACTTTGTAGATCATGTGATACCCGGAAAATTTCATGCCGAGTACAAACCAAGTGTGGGCTAACCAGGTTGAACTCGTAATGACGGTTAATAATTACAGCACTGGTCGATTAAAAGATGAAACGATTTAATGATGAGGCAGTATTTCATATTTGAGAACCTTTTAGCACCACCGTGGCAAATACACGCAATTTTTACATATTATTCACGCAGGCTCCGGGAGAGGCCGAAGCCCAGTGTGTGGCACTCGTAAATGGCGACAAGGTCTACGGAGTCGGAACAGAAGATATGGATGCCTTGACCTTTGGTACAAAGGTCATGCTAAGACACCTCACAGCAAGCGAAGCCAAGTAAGTTTGTTTTTTTTTTCAAATTATTACAGCTGACGTGGATTCCATCTATAGCTGAATTAAAACAAGTTTTTAAGTGATTATTTTTCTTTTGTAATTTGTAATAGATAATGACATAATTGCAAAATGAACATATACATATACAAGGCTTGAAAGATGTGTTATCATGTGGATATATATTTTAATAATAAAGACTTTTTTTTTTATTGAAACCATATTTGTTGGTCTTTGCTCTGCAGGAAGTTGCCCGTTCAGGAATACAGCTTCAACAAGGTTCTTGAGGGTCTGAATTTATCACATGAAGAGGTATGTAGAAACCCATTACGAGTACAGTCAAATATGCTAGAGTATTAGCATGGACTTTATCACAAATCCATCATGAATTGACTACAAACTACCTGCAAATCTCTCATGGCAAGTTTTCTTTCAAAGTTTTAATTTTTGTCTATTGAAGTGCTTGTTTCTCTCATTTTTGTTGAAACATATCCTACTTACTTTTTTTCATTTTCTTATTCTTTGACTACAGTTCATTGACCTCTGCATACTCATGGGCTGCGATTACTGTGGTACGATCAGAGGTATCGGACCAAAGAGGGCGATAGAGCTCATTCAGAAATACAAGAATATCGAAGCAGTGTTGGAAAACATTGATCAAAAGGTGAAGGAAACTGGTCAAGTATTTGTAGAGAACGTATTTTAATTATGTTCCTTGCCTTCTGTTATTTTCATACCGTTTATGGTAGAATATTCTAAATTGTGAAAATGAATATGTTATCTTAAGCATTGTAGAAGTTATTCCCCAAGGCTCATACATTACCCCTCCATGGATAACTGACACTTTGATCAATTGTTGCACCTAGCATTTCGATACTTAAATATCATGAATCCATGAAAATATTTTCAAAAGGAAAGGTGTTCATGCACTGTCTATGTGCAAAGAACAAGTGGCTCCTTCGCTTGGCTCTGAAGGAATGAAAAATGATTTAGATTTGTTTGAATGGTTGTCCCCATTCCATATTTGATCTTTAGGCAATACTTGGGGTTTGACAGGGAGAATTTCTCCAATATTTCCCATTTTCTTCCTCTTTGAAAGATGTGACTCATATTTCTAGGATGAAGACTTTTGCGACTTAGTGATATTCTCCAAAACTTCAATTCTGAGTAAGAAATTAGGATGTAAATGTTACAAGAGTGCATTGGTGGTATCATATTTTGTGTTGATCTGGTTATCTACAGAGTGATTGGAGGGAAGGAATCTCTAAATAGTGGTTGAAAAATGTAACAACGTTGCAGTATCATTCATAGTACTACAACCTTCTCGATATTTTTGATAGCAACACAGTCGTAAGGGTGCAAGGTTTAGCAATTTGCAATGTCATCCCAAATATGCAGCAGTTGATTTGTTTCGATTTGTTTTCAAGTTATAATTTTTTTCTTTTGATACGTATAGAAATATCCTCCACCAGAAGGCTGGTTGTTCAAGCAAGCGAGGGAGTTATTCAAACACCCAGATGTCACCCCAGCTGAGGACATTGAGGTAAAACGCTGTGAAGTTGAATGAATTTAGGCTTCATCACCTAAAAATTGTGTTTTTGCTTAAAAAACTTAATGGTCAGGAGTTGAGGGTACAAATTACACATACCATTGGCTATATTAAAACTTGATTGTTAGCAACAGCATGAGCAGGGCTTGCTTAAAGGCATTGAAGACTCGCCCCAAACCGTGTGCTGGGCTCTGAAAAAGTTAACTTTCCGTTGCTTGCAAATGACGTTTTCTTCTTGTTGCTACAAAATGCAGACAGTAATGAAACGTGATACCTTGTTATCTTATCTGAGATGTCCATCGCTGCTATGTACACTGTGCTGTGGGTATAGACCGTAGCTATATGTACTGACTGTGAAATAGTGTCTAATTACCGACAGTAGCAAGCTGTGTGTGTATTTTCTGGTATCGATGGTTGTGTCTAACACTTCTGTTACACCTCATTGGAAACTAGGTCAGATTACCGGCATGAGACGTTTCTTTATGCGCAAGTCTTCACACCCTTTAAATTTTTGTCTCAGTACTCTGTAGTGCTTATTTTAATTTTAATTTTTTTCACCCTGCAGCTGAAGTGGATTGATCCAGATGAGGAAGGGGTGGTAGACTTCATGTGTAAGAGATTTGGATTTAAGTGAGTATCATTGATAAAAAACATACTGAATGTCTTTCATTTATTATGTAAAGATGATTTGTGCGGCCCATCCTCGAATCTCTGCAATCGGGAAGGAAGGTACCAAGAAGTTTTTTAGTATAATCAACGAAACACTTGCAGTTGAATGATTTAATCAAATCAAACAGTTGAGTTGAATTTTGCGGGTGGAATTTGAATCTTGCAAATTGGTTTGTTCCATTCTTCCAACTGGGCCTGTATGTGTGTTTGAAAGTTTTTTTTTGTAGATAATTTCTATCATGAGGTCAGGTTAATTGGTAGAAGCTTATATCACATATTTTTTAACTGTGTTACGTACCTTGGATACTAACACAGATGATTCGGTTATTTTAAGGGAGTCGTTTGCTTGACTTAATACTCCAACATCTTGTCCAGGATATCAATGAATCTATTATCATTTTACTGTCACATATTTGTACATCAGAAGAGATGATAATTCGACCTTGTAATACTGAAGATGTGGAAAACAGTTTGATTTTTCTCAAGGATCGCACATCTTCAGTTTTATGTATGAATTATGGGAAACTGTCCGATTGTGACACACAATTGTGACACACAATTTTTATGTTGGGTTAATACACTTGGATAATCTAAGATTTTTAATATTCCATGAAAGCTGAGGGAAGTTATTAAGGGCAACAGCGTTTGTCTGTCTCATGCAGCACAGGTTGGGTATAAAGCATTCTGACTGGTGCTTATTTGTCCCTGAGAACATGAGATGGGAACTAGGTCATTGATAAGGGTAATGGGGGGTTGTCAACACAGGTTAGAATGGTAATCGGTCAATACAGGAGTACAAAACTTACACTGAAGGAGGGGGGGTGTCCTGTGGGGCTCAAAAGGATACCAAGAATGAAACTAAGATGAAGTATATGTATTTATCCATTTTCGGTTTCCTGGAAAACAATAGAGTGCTTCTAATTGCTTTTGAGCTGTGCATTTTGTGCACGATTTATCATAGGTTTGAACTTTAGGCAACTTTCCAGCTAAGTGAACGGCTCCATTATTATAACTATCTTTTTAAATTATTTGTTTATTAATTAAAATGTTAACATTTCAACCCTTTTCAGTGAGGAGCGTATCAGGAATGGTTGTCAAAAACTGAAGAAAGGTCGCAAAGGAGCTACTCAGGGTCGATTGGACAGCTTCTTCACTGTCGTTGCTAATAAAAGCAGCAATAAGAGGAAGGTATGTTTACTCAGAAAATTATAATTAAAGGTAGTAGCATTGTTCCCTAAACTTTTGAGGCTAACATTTTCCTAATCAAATATTCTGAGGAATTGAAAACATAAGAATCACTCAGTGCCAAAATGAGTGCCAAAATTGTCCAAAATGTTTACGTTCAAGCCCCTGTGTATTAGACTGAAGGATAGTGAGTTTGTGATACATTTACTTTGTTCAAATGTTCGTTCAAATGTGACCCTTTTACTTTCACTTTTCTCTTTTCAGGCAGAAGAAATGAATGGTAAGAAGTCCAAGAAAGCCAAAGGCAGTTTCAAGAAAAGAAAATGATACCACCTTTGACATCAGTTAATGCTTGGAGCAAGTCAGACATAAATATGTTTGGAGCAAGTCAGACATAAATATGTTTGGAGCAAGTCAGACATTAATATGTATGACCTTTGAACTTTTAGCTTTCCTTGGAGATCAATCAAGCAACAAACACTTTTTGGTACAAACAATCATTTAGCAGCAGTTTTACAGTCTGACAGCGTTCAGACTGAAATGGTAAAATGTCAATTTCAGCATGATTTGTAATTGGTTTTACTATGACATGTGTACATATTTTTGTATAGGCTATCATTCCATAGCCTCTAATGTTGTGCTATGTCGATTATTTTGCCGGATTCATGATGCATTTGCGATGAATTTTCGTAAGGAGCAGAGAAGGGATATACTTACACCCAGAAGATGTTGTACATTGGGTCAAATGAAGTACTCGTTAGGCTTTTAGTTTGCTCCCATCATTTTGGTGGGAATGTGGGATGTTTGATTTGTTCAGTTACCATGACTACCATTTTGCTAATATTTGAAGTTGAAAGGTGATAAGTATAAAGCTCATCTTTAAGAAGTCTGTCAAAGTTTCTTCGAGTAGGCTCCAACACATTGAGGAGGGTCATTCGTAGCAGAAAATTAAATCTCAGAAATTTATGTCGTCTGATGAATGCATCTTCGTGTTTTTAAAAGTAGACATTAGACATCATTGTCCTAATGTTAATCCTCCGTCCCTTTCCAGAATTGTCACTCCCAGTTACCTTATAGGGAAATAATATTTATTTTACTGTCCTTGTAGTATTTGAAAAGACCAGACAGCAAACTGACAAACTATTGCAAAGATGGAGGAGATGTTATGACCATATGGAGGCCAATAACTTTTCTGAGATCATTGCTACAAGTTTATTTTTGGTGGGAAAGAGAGACTTAAGATGGCTATTAGACTGGTGGTACACAATTATGCTATTAACCAATTTTCTAGTATTATTTTCACCTTATATCATTGGAATTGGGGATGGGGGGGGGGGTTTATATCAAGTTATAAATTATGGCATGTATGTGTATCCGCACATGCCCCCCCCCCCCCCCACTCCTTCACTTCTGCCAAGAGTTGTCAATTTGTTGGGTAAAATGTCCTAAATATTTCAATTTTGAACTGAATATTAATAATCTTTTGCCAAAATCTTGTAGTTAATGCTGCATATTTCTTCTCCATAAAGTGTTACACTGAAAACGAGACAATTTGTACAAACTTTGCATAACTTTTTCGCATGGACCCAAGAATATTCTTGGCATTACTATGATGTACTTATTTTAGTTTCATCATCTGTTTCATAAAGAGGAAAAAATGGATGTAAAATAAAACAGCAGACAGAATGAATATTTGATTTCTCCTTTCATTTACAAAACTTGTCTGATTGGACGGATTAGTATATAGGATTAATGTTACACAGATTACTTAAGAATAATGAGTACAACACCCTGCACCCTCCACTCATTGTAATCCACAACTTATCATCTGTGGAAAGTATCTTACAAGTCAGCACATTAAACTTATATTAATTTACCCCAAATATTTAGAAGAATGTGTACAAGAATTTACCCATTAAATCAAACTCCAATTTACAACAAATGGATGGATTAAGTAATTTCTCCTATGGAGAATAGGTCAAGAATTCTTTGTTTTCTAAAATTCTCAACAACAACAAAGACCTTTCATAATACAGGACTTACAATACGATATGTACCAACTATTAAATACAATTAACAAACAATATTTAAAACAACAGCCCAAAGTACTCTTAGCATACATCTAGTAGCACACATCTAGTAGCACACTGTTTCTCACTCATTGCAACACATTTTATCATCAGTGGAAGGTATCTTACAAGTGTGTAAGTTTAACTTATATTAATTTACCCCAAATACTTAGAAGAATGTGTACAAGACTTTACCATCAAATCAAACTCCAATTTACAGCAGTTTGATGGATTAAGTAATTTCTCCTGTGGAGAATAGGCCATGAATTCCTTGTAAAATTCTCAACAACAACAGAAACCTGTCATAATACAGGACTCACAATGTGATAGGGTACTGACTTATATGATTAACAAACAATAATATTTATATATAATAATAGATATATATATATACATATAATAATAATATAACAACAGCACAAGTACTGTTAGCACACTTCTACTAGCACATTGTTTCTCACTCATTGTAAACCACATTTATCATCAGTGGAGAGTATCTTACAAATGTGAATGAAAAACTTATGTTAATTTACCCCAATTACTCAGAAGAATATGTACAAGACTACCATCAAATCAAACCTCAATTTACAGCAGTTGGATGGATTAAGTAATTTCTCCTGTGGAGAATAAGTAATAAATTCCTTGTTTTGTAAAATTCTCAAAGAAGAAAAAATTGTCGTTATACAGGACTTATTATATTATGCCTACCAATTAATATGCTGAACAAATGTAATACAATAATGTTAAAAACAAAAAACAGCACAAGTAATGTAAGCACACATCTATTAGCACAGTTTTTTAAGTAAAGCTTTTAAACAGAAATCAAGCTAGAGAGAATGTGGGAAGCACACTTTTGGAATTAAAAATACAGTTTTCTAAACATACGAGGTATAAGAGCAGGTAACAAGCAACATTATTTGAAGTTTTTGAACCATAATAAAAGTTTCAAAGAATATCAAGGTGTAAAGTGCTAGTAATAACTTGCAGAAATAAAACCATGTTTCATATCACAAATACTCTTTCTAATACAGTATCAAACTTTTGAATGTCTAGAACAATTTTGAAGAACAGATTCTCCAGAAAGTTTATTGTTGAAAATATTTTGAGCAATATTTAATGAGAAAACTAAATTTTGATAACTAACTGTTGAAGTGAAGTTGAATCCCAGTTTGGATACTTCGTTCACGGAAAATAAATGTATGCTTCTCTATAATTCAAAATTGTTGAGCGTACTCGTATGCTACGTTGAACTTTCGTTCATTTTGGAAACCTATGCTACCCTCTTATAAACTTTGAAGACTTGGACAATTTGTAATAAATTTGTTTGACACTCTGTATATAAATTACT
This sequence comes from Apostichopus japonicus, assembly GCF_037975245.1. NCBI lineage: Eukaryota > Metazoa > Echinodermata > Holothuroidea > Aspidochirotida > Stichopodidae > Apostichopus > Apostichopus japonicus. The sequence goes on along the minus strand of NC_092563.1, from coordinate 16,532,237 downwards.
TGATACACAGAGGTAAAGACAATAATGTTCAGTTCCTCAGAACCATTTCCACCACTAAAATGTTTCTTTGTCGGTTTTCTTGGACTTCAACACATCAAGAACGAACATCTTTAGGGTTCTTTCATTATCAATAAAATATTGAATGTGATGGAAATTTATCCATTAGACATAGCACCATACCTCCTTTTACCAATGGATTGATATATTTCAAAGCACTTACCAAAACCCCTTCAATATCTAAAGGTTTAAAAATGGGCTATCATATCCTCATCGTATTCTACAAATATTACCACTTCTCAATAAATGATAAACATCGTCCTGTTACTTGTCGCAACAAGGAGAGACCTTTTCCCAGCCAGCCCAGTTCCCCAAATTGCACCTGATCTAGCGGGCCGGGATTGCACCTGGCCAACTCTTCACTGTGGAAAGGCTACTCCATAAAAGTGATGACCTGGTGTGTTGAAGCACTTGTATGAGCAGAGGAGCGCCCTCATTGGTATCCGGCCAGGTGAATTCTCAAGCTTAAGCTCCTGTCGATGAAAATTTCAACTCTATCAATCACATCATGTTATCATAATTGAGAAATATGGCTTTCATCCTCTACTCACCCTTGAAGAGCATAGCCAGAAATGGAGTCGTTTTGGAAGGCATTAGGTTTGAGAAGTTAAGGGACAAAAAGGGTTGACCTTATTTTTAATCCCATTAAATCTAAAGAATGACTCGAGTACTCAAGGATATAAAATCACAATACCTTAGTTGTTATACATGGTGCACATTTCTGTTACATTTAGTATGGAGTGAAAGTATCATATGGGTCAAAGAGAACAACAGAAAGAGTGTTTCATCCTTCAACATTGCATACCAGATATTTTTATAACTTTTCTTTCTTTTTTTTTTTCTTTTCTTTCTTTTGTGTAAAAGTAAGAGGGCCTAACATTTCAATCCTAGCAGGATCTTCTTCATAGGCTGAATGATTTTTCTTTACAATGGACTAAAATGTATACACTGGACAGTATTTTAGATATATATGGAAAGGCACCCTAGCTTCATTATATTGTACAATTGTCTCAGGCTGGGGTTATGTTTGCCACAGCAAATCTATTAGACTTCAATTTTATTTCAAAAAATTTCAATATTACCCTTGATGGCCCTAATATAAAAAATGGTGACCAACGATGCAACCAGAGGGAGAGAAAGCGGGGTTAGGGTAGATCATGGTAGATCATGGGGGGGGGGGGGGGGGGAACACGAGGTACAATTTATTTGAAAACTCTGAGTGACGGCATCTTTTCGTAAAAGAAGAACAAAACTAAAATTTAAGGAACAGCCCACATACCTTGTGACCGTCAATGAAGCAAACGCATTCCAGCCAAGTATTCAGGAATGCGCCACCACAGAGGGCGCACTTGCTGGCTTGTGCGAGCATATCACGAATGTCTGGATAATGTCTGATAGCTCTCCTCATGAAGGACCACCTGTTATAGAAATGCGTTTATTTAAAAAATTATGCAATTGTTGATGTGGGATTGTTTAGAGTGGTTTTGAAATTGATGGAAGGTTGGTGAAGTTGTCCATATAGAAACAGTAAAGTGACTAAACTGCAATCGAAACAATTATTTGATTCGACTCGACCTTACACTGAAGAGACTCATTACAACTCAGCTTGATAGCAAGTAAACAAATTCCAAATGTTTTCATGAAGTAGTCAGCGATGTGTATAATAGGGCTGGTTTAGTTTGGGCCGCTAAGTTACTTTGAGGGACCTAATCAGCATCAGGAGGGACTTTCGAACTATCCAATCAAAGAATAATCATAACCATGCTAACCACTTTGGGACCATTGGGACTGGACTGGTTCCTAGCTTTTGAGCTAGCCAAGAGGAAACCAAGCAATTTAAGAAAAATGTGAATTGCAATGTTGGAGCTTCATATGAGTCCTAAAATGGCAATTGGCCAGTGGAGGCTTAAATTTACCCATTTGAGTCTCATGTGTTAATTAGTATTAAACAATTTATCCCACTAGGGGGCTTAAACACATGTCTTCCACTAGTAAAATCCCATGTGCCACCAGCTTGGGTAATGCTGACTGGGAAGTGCATGATGACGTAACCTAAAACACTCATCATTTATCTGTGGATCAACTAATATTACAAAATATTTGATCATTTATAAATATGACGTATGTACGGCTAAGAGTTTATGAGAAAGAAGCACATTTGCTACTTAGCATGAGAATGCCCGAGCAGTGACGAAGGAAACAGCAAATTGTCTTATTGTCAATCAAACACCCCTTGCTGTAATTAACTATAATCTTAACATACTTATCATTTGATGTGCTGTACATACTGCTAATTTTTTACCATACAGAAGTGAATTTGCTATATACGACAGCCTGAACTGATCTTACCAAGGAAACAGCAAATAAGAACAAAATTCTTGGGGAATCAATAAAATATATAGTGATTATTTGATATTATAGATGTGCATGAGAAAGACACTGTGTGATTAACCCATATTCAAGTGCATTTATTAGTGAAAAAACAAGAAAAATAAATATCTACCTTGAATCCAACAAAACATTGTTTAGAAATCAAGATACTTCACTATTGACCTAACAGCCTCATGACACACAGTTGCCGGCGGTTACCGATGTAAGGGGACTGGGTTTAAGAGTGGATTGTAACGATTAACTTGCTTGGTGTTCATGCCCGGGCTTTAACTTGGGTAAGATTTCACACAAACACTACTTGGATCAATGTATAAAGTACCAATCATCTTGATAAATTAATTGCAGCGAGGTGCAATTTGCTGAGATCAACATGTTTTTAGCTTCCAATGTAGGATGTAAAAAAATCAGACAGACTTGAAGCAACTAAATAAACATAAAAAAAATTGTTTTTACACTACCGTTCGATTTTACACATTTTTACACTACCTTCCGATCTAATAGTGACTCAGCTTATCTCTGTAGGACATGTTTTAACGTAACATACTTTTCATATGTTTTATGCTTAGACCCTTTGCTGGGTAATGTTTCTCCAAATGCATGAAGAGGACACTGATTTTGGAATCAAATGTTAAGATCTACAAACTTTGACTTCCAAAGGGTTTTCATAATCAATTATCACATAACAAAACATTTAGCAAAATGATATGAAACTATACTTGACAAATTGTTCAAAACAGGAGACAAAGCTTTTGATAAATAAAATTTTAGGAAGGTATGTTTTGCACATGGTTCTTACATTTAGTTCATGGAATTTGATTTTCCCTGTGAAAGTTGTTAACGTCATTCTGTATTGGATATCTCGTGATGATTCCAAATACATTTCATTACTGTGCACATCAAAAGAAGGGTAGTGATGAATGGTGCTTTTATTGAGAAGAAAATTTATGTTATAAACACCAACCAAGTGAGATGAAAAGAGTTTTTGTGCATCTTTAGTGAAGTGATCGAGAAGACAAAGTTAGTCCAACTAAAATGTCCATCAACTCACGCTGGATTGTCCTCGTAGAAATACTTTCCGGCAACTTTCACAAGTCTCCGTCTTTCGATTTGTAAACACAATGGAGGAACATTATTGCATACATAGATATGCAAGGAGTAAGTTGTACACACATCGGAAGTATATGTTCTTAAATACTGTGGTTGCAACAGGTATGATTGTAGGATATTAGGATTACATCGCATCCATATACATTTACATCATTAAAACCAAATTTGATGGTTATTTTATTCGTTATGGAAAGGTAATGTATATCATGCTGACTTGCTTCATGTAGCCAGAACTTATTTGGGATTAAAATGAAACAGCTTAGGTATTATAATATCACAGCTTAGGTTTGAAAGTATCTCTGTCTGTAGTACTAACACATAGCTATTCATCAGTACACAAAGACATTGGTCTACCACTCCTCCTCCCTTCCCTTCCTTAATTTTTCCCTCCTTCCCTACCCTTTCATTCCTTAACTTTTCCCTCCTTCCCTACCCTTCCCTTCCGTAGCTTTTCCCTCCTTCCCTTCTCTACCCTACCCTTCATCCTGCCAGCCATTAACCTGATTAGCATTTGGTTGAATCATCTATGCCTTATTTTTCTCTATGCTTTACATCTTTAACAAGTTGCATTATTCTTTTTGGTATTTTAGAATAATTTAGAACGGGCATGTCCTTTATTCCCCTGAAATAGAGGCAGTACTGTATGTGTCTATCTTATGAAACTTACCTTTCTTTCAGTTGTTTTACAATGTATCTTGCTGTTAATTCCTGATAAAGAGAGAAACATAAATTTAAAACAATGTTAAATGGTTGCAAAAATGCTCTTCACTTTTTTATAAAACTTCAGTTTAATAATCTCTTATTCTCAGTACATGCTGTTAATGTACACCTCCAGAATACATTAGATTTTTAATTAACCCAACAATTTTAGAAAAACATGGAACCTTAACTGGATTAGCATTACTGTTGTAAAATTCAGTAATTATGCCAATATTGTTTACCTCACATCTCATAAAAATCAGAAAAAAAAATTTTCAGATTATTTCAAGTTGTTTTTTGTAAATAACGATTTCAGGTTCATAAATCATAGACCTCAGACCTGTATACAAACTGTGTACAAATTATCTGAATTTATTGAATCCCCCATAAGAGAAATACCCATTCATGACACTAAAAGGTATACTGCCATCATGGAATGTAGAACAATGCACATTAGTTCATCTGTCATTTAATACCAATAGTTTGTTTCATTGTTGAGGTATAAAAGATTGGAATTTATTATTATTATTAGTCGTAGTAGTAGTATTTTTATTACTATTATCATTATTATTATGTTTGAACACTGAATAATCAGGATTATTTGTGATGTCATACATGGACTACATCAACAACCACTCTGGTTTGCCTTTACATGGAAATTACCTCAGAAAAAATATGTATAAAAGAACATTGTTGCATGTTGGTAGGATAAAGCAGCTTCCATCAACATTAGACATAAAATACAAAGTCCTAATTGTGCCAATTATAGAATAAAAAGATTAGAAAGAGCAACACAAAGGTAGATTGATGGGTAAATTCCCAGTTAATTACAAAGATATATATTTTTTTTAATGGTTCAGTATAACCAAGTGGACACATCTCTAACCATTTTTGTGATAGCCACATTGAAATGACGGATATCAAGGCGACTAAGCAAGTCAAGCGGTTAAGTAATATTTTACCTTGAGCGTTAAAACCTCATCCTCCTGTACAGACTGTACCGGTAATTGATCTAGCAGAGGGTTTTCTTCACAATAAAGCTCCTTCAATGGCATCTTGTGTAGCTAAGACCAAAGCAATAGGGAGAAAAATATATATCAATTTCACAACTATATGATGTAAAGAATAAACATCACTATCACTTTTCTTATCTAACTTCCAACAATTGACTTCCTGTCATGAACCAAAATATTGAAAATATAAAAATATGTTTCACTTTTCATTTCATTTATAATTTTACCTCTGAAGGGAATATTCTTAGGTCATTTCCAGCGACATCTATCACCTCCAAGCAACCGCATTTACTGAGGCCTTCTGGTAGTTCCTTGATCTTGTTCTTCTGTAAGTGGACTTTCTTCAACTTTGCCAGGAAACCAAACTCTAACGGCAGACTTGTAAGTTGATTATTGGCAGCATGGAATTCCTCCAAATGACTCAAGGCGCAGAGTTCAGAGGGCAAGGATGTTAATTTGTTACCATCCACACTGAGATGTTGGATATGTACAAGTCTGGAAGACAGTATAAAGCAGATTCAGTCATATTTACGAATTGATTTCATCTGAATTTACTAACAAATTTCCATATCAATTATCTAACATTAGTTTAAGGTCATACAAACATGAATCGCTAATGATACTTTCTCCACACCTTTCTGTCTTTGTCCTTTTCCAGTTTATTCCCTACCCCCTTCTTTTATCCTCTTTTTGTTCCTCCACTGTTTATCTCCTACCTCTCCTCTTCCCCTGTTGCTTTCTTTCTTTCTTCTCTCCATCCCTTGTCCATTAATCCCCTTATTTCCATCTCTTTGTGTTCACCATATTCATTAACCTGTCTGTATTCTGTGCGTGTTTTTGTACCTTCTGTTACTGTTACTTGTCATTAAGCCTTTGAAGAAGATCCTGCTAGGATTGAAAGTTTGAAACGTCAGGCCAACTTACTTTTACACAATGATAATTAGTTAACACATTTTAAGGTGACCAGACGTCCAAAACTTTAAGGGTAGTCCCCAGAATTTATGATTCCTTCCCAGATTACAAGTGTCCCTGGATCTTATGTACTGTCCTTTGTACAAAGGTCAGAATTATGCAAATTTGACCATCATTTTTGATAGATATCACATAACAGTTCCTCAATTCAAATGGAGCATTGTATCTTGAAAGAATACTCACTTGTTCATTGCTGCAGGAAGGTTTTTTAATTTGTTATTGTTGATGTTCAGAAATTTCAGGTTTTTCATTCCACCTAAATTTGAAAAAAACAAAAAACAGACAAGCTGAAGATATTTCCCATAAAGGCAAGTGATCAAAATCAAGCGAGCATTAGGGTCCAAGATATGATGTTGAACATTGATAGTTAAGTAAAAGCATAACCCATGCAAGAAATGGAGCTGAAAGAATTTACAGTACATGTATCAGAGAATTCTACAAATGAACTGTATCACGATAATATTTACTGAATAAAATTTTAATGAAAACTCACTTTGAAATGATTAATGTTAATATTCTAACGGGCATATATGCTTACGGCTAACAGTGTACATGTTGACTCTACTGTGTAGGGATAACTGACCAGTGTTCAATCCCCTCCCCCTCAGATGTGCAGTGGATGTATTCCTGTTCAAGCTTCACAGAGTACAGCCCCATCAGGTTGTACAAGCCCCTTCTCTACATCCTTTAATATAATCATAGGGTTGATTCCCAGTCATCCAATGTTTATGCTAGAACAATACTACAAAAAGAGGATGGGGTGGACACCAGGGAGTGTCATGAGCAATTGGCCATGACCGAGGATAGCTATACTATTCAAGCTGCAATGATATGGCCATATTGGGTTTGGGTCTTTATCAATTTGGAAGTACATTGTCAACCTACACAGTAGCTAGGCTAGACCTCTAATTTGTTAAACTTATGGGTTTGGCTAATTTAAAAAAAAATTAAGTTACCCAGAACTTTTCCGTCTATTTGTTGGATGTTATTGCCAAACAGATGTAAAACTTCAAGACTAGTCAATCCTGATAAAGCTTCTGGGAGAACTTCTAATTTGTTGTTACCAAGGTTTAAAACAGTAAGCTGCAAAAAAAAAAGGGAATTGGTTTACAACATGACAAGTTTTAAAATGCAACCTTGTCTTTGGAGAACTTTACTCAGAATAAACACACTGGAAAACTTTGAAACTGTGCTACCTCTGTCTCTCAGAACAAGATTATTATTAGTAATGACAAGAAATGTATGCCCCAATCTTGTTTCATATTGCCAAAGTAAGAGACCCTTCCAAGTCCAAGGTGTTACAACCGGGGCCAAACTTAGGCTGTCTGTAGCCTAGTACAAGTTACAACTTTCTTTATTTTCATTAAACAAAATGTACATATCATCATTGAAGTTCATAAAAGCATTTGCCGATGTGTTTTTTCTTGAACTGTGGTATCTATTTCTAGCTTACACACGCATGAAGCAATGGTTAGTTAGGACTACGTCCTTGCCTAGGCTATGAACAACATATTTCGCTAAAGTGATACACACTACAAAAGGGGACATTATTACCGTACGTAACGATGACATTTCCTTTGGTAATTCATGAATTCTGTTGTTCTTCAGTTGCAAATTTTGCAACCTTAATAGCTTTGATATTATCTTCGGCACATTTTCGATGTCTTTACTGGATAAATTGAGTGAAGTTGGTTGCCCTTTCAGGGCTCGAAGCAGGAGGGTATCTGACATAACTTTTTCGTTGTTTTCCTCTGCGTTCGGTTGCTAATCACGTGATTGTACATTCTAATCAGGTGACCTGGGAGATTGGGGTGGCTTTTTGAATGGTCTGAATCACAGGATTTGTTAATTCCACAGTTCAAGTTTTATGCATTATTTCCTAAATATCGTTTGTATGATAGACCGATTTAACTTGCTTTTGGAAATGACCCGTAGACTACATCATATGAACAGAGATGCCAAGGTCAGATGTTTTTTAGGCGGGTGAAAATTGTCTGGTGCTGTTGGTTACGTACACCATCTAAGCGGAGCGCCACCATGGGTTGGCGCGAAGCGTACAAGAAAATTTTGGGATCTTACGGCCCCTCAGATGGCCGGAAACATCACTTCCCGGGTCATCTAAGCTGAATCTATACTGTCTCAATCGTATAGGTAACGTTGCTTTCAGCCGGGCATATTTAGCACGATCGGCTTTGAGTAAGTTCCGATCCTGGCGGTTCTGAGATAATTCGCATTTTGGTGTGATGAAATTTTTTAGGCGGGTGAAAATTGTCTGGTGCTGTTGGTCACGTACACCATCTAAGCGGAGCGCCACCATGGGTTGGCGCGAAGCGTACAAGAAAATTTTGGGATCTTACGGCCCCTCAGATGGCCGGAAACATCACTTCCCGGGTCATCTAAGCTGAATCTATACTGTCTCAATCGTATAGGTAACGTTGCTTTCAGACGGGCATATTTAGCACGATCGGCTTTGAGTAAGTTCCGATCCTGGCGGTTCTGAGATAATTCGCATTTTGGTGTGATGAAATGAATTTCACGCTAGCAATGATACACTTTCACAGGAAAAACTCTGTGGGCCCACAATGCGGGAGATTCTTCAAAAATGCGGGAGTTTTTTGGAAAATGCGGGAGATTCGGACAGGTGGGCGGGTGAGCGGGAGACGACCCGAAAATGCGGGTGACACCCGCCCAAAGCGGGTGACTTGGCAGCACTGTATGAATCAAGGGCGTAGGAACCGGGGGGCTGGGGCGCCAGCCCCCCAGTGAAAAATATGGGCCGGAAGTATCATTCCCCCCCCCCCCCCCGCTTCGCAAGTCCGAAAACCCCTTTTTCATTTCCAAATGAGAAAAATATCTCATTTGGAGCACCAAATTGCATCTAAGGCCAGGTGAAAATGCAAAATTATTTACAAAATGGAGTAGGTGTTGAAGGGTGCTATATTGCACCAAATTGCATCTGAGGCCACCTGGAAATGCAAAAAAAATTCCAAAATTTCCCCTTAGACACCTCCCCCAGGCCGGCCATCAGTCTTCAGCCCCCCCCCCCCCAACTCAAAAGTACCTTCCTACGCCACTGATATGAATAAGTTCTTCGAATGATTTTGGAACTACAAAAGTTAGTGAAAACTGACATCTATTTTTCTAGGGTTTTATTTTTGGCAAATTTAGCGTTTTTCGCCATTTGTCGCTTGTCACCCTGCTACGTACGCTTATCTGCGTAGTGTGTATAGTTAATACACGCTGCAGCTGCGCTGTTCGAGGAGTGTGCGTTGCACTGTACAGCTCTACGCTCTTAAACCCACCACGTAAAACAACGCTGTTTCTCTTTTTTGGAAAATCGTTTAGTAGTAGTAGTACTAGTAAGTTGAATCTCGTCTATCCGACATGCTCAGTGATTTACCTCCGCCATGTATTACGATCTTGCGCATGGTTTATTGCTTCCTTTCTTTCCTAAACATATTGGAAAATACACCACTGGCAATACTAACACTAATGGTGAATTCTTAACAGACCTTATTGTGCGTAACGATCTATACTTATGTAATATACTCTACAAACACAAACTTGAGCATATCAACACCTAGTCCAAGGTAATTTTTCATTTGTTACGCTTTTTTTCGTTTTGTTTTTTCACTGGCATGATATGCACAGGTCAGTCTACTGTATGTGGCAATTCACACCTCCACCAAAAACAATAGGGGTCTTGTACTCAATGTGATGCATCCAAACACCAAGTATCAGAAATATCCATATCATATTTAAAGGTTTCCAGAGTTTGACCTCTGGTGACCTCAAATGAACTTTGACCTACACCAAGAACAGGATTCTTGTACTCAATATGGCAAATCCATATACTATGTATGAGAAGTATCCATGATTTCTACAAGGAGATAAACATTTTAATAGGATTTCAGATTTGACCGCTGTTGACCCAGATTAACTCTGACCACCAAGAACTAGTTAGTTATATTCAATTCAATGCATCCACTTGATAAATATGAGAAGTACCCATGCCTCCTATCTTGAATTATCCTGTTTACAAGGTTTTCAGCGTTTGAATTAGTCTGGTGACCTCAGATGACCTCCACCAAATGCTATGCTTCGTTTTCTCTATTTGACGTATCTACATGCATAAAAGGACAAATATCCATGATTCCTCTTTTTGAAATATATACTAGTTTACACGGTTTTCATTGTTTGACCTAGCTCGGATGACCTTTGACCTCCACCAGAATCAATAGGATTCGTCTACCCGATATGACGCATACACACGACAAGTATAACAAGTAGGGCTCATTTGCTATTTCGGAAAAAAAGTGGGGGGCACGTGCCCCCCGGCTCCTATCCCCTGCGTTGAGCTACAGGCAAAGTAAAGTCAGCTGCTCGGTCCATTTCAAATTGTTATGCTAATAATACCTCTCTCGTCAATATTAATTTAACATTATATAAACTTCTTGTAAACAACATGGGCTGGCACAGCAGGAACACAACACCCAACAATGGAAAATACCATACCGGAAACACAAACATGGGACGCACCGCCGGCAGCGGGAAAGACCCCGGTCGGAAAATTATGATGAGCTGTTCCATGCTCGGAATGAGGGTTAGATACGGGGCAAAGGTCAGTGACGATGAGACACTGGTATTTACGTATTACACCTATAGCTTTAAGCATACTACGGAATATTGTCAATGTTTTGTCAAACAGAAAAGCCTTGCTTTTATCAGGCATATCATTTCTAACCTTTCAGCCACGATCCCTACCCGCGCCCTAGAATCCGGTCCTTCCACTCAGATGGAAAACTGGTTACTGTATGAAAACTCTATATGTGTCACCAGGATGACATGGCTCGTGAGGCTGGAGATATTGGAAAGGGAGGCTTAGTGTTGTTCATGGATCTATTACGGACATAGCTCCATAATGGTGTTGATACAGTTACCATGCACCGTCCTTACAATAACCCACTCTATTGATCTAGTTTAATAAGTGAAAACATTTCTCAATCGCCGCGCAGTAGTTACGGTGTAAGAATCATCTAGCCTGGTACATGAACATGTGTTGACACCGATTCCCACGTAGGACCGAGTACGTCTGGGGTTCTATACCCCCCCCCCCCCCCATACATATACACACAAAATAAGACGTCAAGTAGTGCATTCTTAGCCTTGATCAGGCTCATAATTTGGTTTAAAAGGCTTTTTCCTACTTTTGAATTTTTGTGTGAAGTTGGAAAGGTGAGAGTTCCCGCTGCATAAGCGCCTGAATTTCACTGCCGAGTTCATGATAGACCCTGAATCCGAGGCAAGTCCGAATGCAAGACAACCCAAAACCTAATCCGAGTTTGAGTCGATAGGGGGGAAAAGACTCGATTCCGAAATTCTGAAATCGGGCCCTATAGCCCTGGCTACAAGTATATATGATTTGCAAAAAGATGTATAAACAGGTAAAGACAGGCGCGTAGCCAGGAATTTGCCAAGGGAGGGGCGAAACTGTAGATTCGTCATTGCAAACTATCTAAGCATAGCGCCACCATAAGCTGGCGCGAAGCGTACAAGAAAATTTTGGCTGAAAATGCCTCCCAGATCGCTGGAAATGGCACTTCCCAGGCCTTGTAAGTTGCATCTTAGCATTTTCTCTTTTGAAAATACTAGCGATATCATAAAAGCATTAAAATTTTTTTTTTAAATATGCTCAAGGGGGGCGGTCGCCCCCTTCGCCCCCCCCCCCCCCCTTGGCTACGCGCCTGGGTATAGATGAACACGCAACGTGTGTACATTTTAGAAAAGTCACCACAAGATTGAGCCTGGGCAGTATAACTATGCACACAGTTCGATTCACGTTGTACAAATCCAACAAGAAGCATCATGTGTGTAATTGTGAGCAGCGAGTGGTATATCAACAAAAGCAAATATAAAGTACCCCCTCTATTACATGTCGATATGATCACATTGCCTAAATCAAGATATGTGATTGGTTAATTTGGTTTAAATCTTGAAGCGGTGAAAATTGAACAACAGTGTTTCTAAACAAATTGTGTGTTCGTGATAAACGTTTTTTTATACTGACAGAAATATACCGTAAGTTTACTACAAATATGGAAGAAAACCCACAAAGTAAACCAGATGACAGCAAATATGAATTTGATTGTCCACAGTTTGTAGATTTTGCCGATCTTGGCGATGACGATAACGCTGACGAATGGTTTGGTATGATTTTATTTTCACGTTCTTAACGTTTTGATAGGCCTGACAGTGACAGCAGTGGGTATGCTAAAGCCTAGCGTAGGCCTAACCAACATTTAATCCTACAAATGAATATTGCTGGCCTAAACTAAGTAGACGGTCTAAGTTGTTAGGCTAAGTCTAATTGCAGGCAAAACGTTGTTAGGTCTAGAGTAAGGATATCTATTCACATAGACCTATCCTAGCTACAAGCTAGGCTTTAACAACAGTTATGCATATCATTATCAATGGTAACTAGCCTATATTCTAACTTAAGGAGGAATTTGAAAGGTTTTAATTGCACATAGGCTATGCCTAGGTCTAGTTTCATTTGTTTTTTGATACATGCATCCATATGAGATCTTTCCATCTACAGTAAAGTGCATTGATAGATTGTTCTTCTTCCACAGAAAATCATGACGAAGACGACGAACAGGTTAACTTCTTCACAGATTCTGGTGCAGCAACGGACACAAGGGCATTGAAGTGGTCTGCCACAGGTAAAAGCAAAAAAAAAGCACTAGCCTTACTTAGTCTTACTGTATAGTGGAGCTGGTTCAAGTTGCAAATTTGTTAGTCTCATCACAGAGTTACCATTTGAAATTTAATCAAGAGCACAGAATATGTCATCATTTTGCATTAATTAGTGAGCACTGTGACAGACTTAAATTTGAAGTACACATACTAGGCCTATGTATTCAAGAGGTGAATATCTAAGACTGTAGATCTAGGCTAGCGAATGTAGATCATGCAATGTCAGCTTCAATGGCATGAATCTACTCATGGGTTTATATTATCATCAGTATTACAGGGAATCAGTTTAGTGCTCAAAGTTTGTGTGGCAGTTTTGAAGGTTCTGAGCCCCTCTCTTATAAAATACCATGGCTCCTATATATAGGAAACTGCTACACATCTTTGCAGTATGTGTATAGCAATTTGCCCATTCAGTTGTAGGCAAGAGGTACAATACCTGTAGGGATATTAACGGATCATGGTCAGAATATCACTGCCATCACAGTGTCTGTCTCGATAATTCACATGAAACTGGTTCAAGTATCATTTCTGTGAACAGAGCAACTGTTAAGTGTACTCAAATTCTTGGCTCTCAACTTGTTCAGTCTACCTATATAGACATTCAATGTCTATTTATAAATGCACTATATATATACACTAAATGGAGACAACTATTTCTATTACCTAACATGTTGCATGTCTTTTACCATCTTATTTGTTCTGTATTAATTGTTCTGTACAATCATTTATAAAAGAGTAGATTGCAGCAACTAACATTTACAAGCATCTTTGTACTATCAATGCATAAAGCTGCATATTGTGCTGAATAAGCTTGCTACAATCCGTTCATGTTGCAGCAGAGTCCCCACAGGACTGGTACTGTACATCAAGGCATACTGACGAGTTTGAGAGTGAATCAATGCAACACACTAAACGCTAAATTGGCAGTTTGTTTATAGTGCTCCAAGATACTCCAAACGGTATTTATCATCAAATACGGAGAGCAACAAACTGTCAGTCACATTATCACAAGTGCTTTATGACAAATAAACACTGAAACATGCCCTACAAGTACTGTAGGTGAGGTAAGAAATGAAAATGATTTTTTTGTTAATCAGCTTTATGTAAAAAAAATTGTCCATTACAGATGAAGGGGACACTACACAGGAAGATGAACATCCAGTTTCATCAAGTGACTCCGATGCAATTGTACCAGAAAGGAAAGGTAAGAAATCCATTGTACATTGAAAACAGCTCAACTGGCACAGTAGGTTGTGTTTCATCACATTTTAGTGCCAGAATAAAGGTTGGAATCGCCTTCAGAAGCCAAGCTTAAGTTTTAGGAGGGTGTGTCATGCCCATAATGTTATACATTATTTGTAGTGTTGTCCTAGTGGGTAATATTGTACAGTATAAATACGGAACTATTCCCTGCCGTTTTGTTAGATTATAGTAAGATGTTAATATCACAATGATTTTCCATCCATTGAACATTTTTCTAGTTGTCACATTCAAGCAATTGTAAAAATATTTATCATTTATGCTCATAACATAAAAGTGCTATGCCATGCAATGCAAAAACACTAAAATAGTCCATGGATGCAATACTTAGAGATAAGATATTGACAATCATCCTTTATTTGACCATTATTCTCTTGACGTGACAGAAGAAGCAGACACTGTAGAGGATGGAGGACATCCAGTTTCACCAACCACAGTGGCACCAGTAAGGCAAGGTAAGTAATCTATCTTCCTGTCAAGGTAGAGGAGCTTTGATTTCATTCCTGCTGGACAGGAAGGGAGGAGGATTTGAGTCAACTTCCACGAATCATGACAAGCCTGAATTCTGTCATAGCTCAAAGTAACTCCAGTAGGGATGCACCGGATATCCGGTCCGGCCAGACTAATCGGCCGGATAGTGAGGAATTATCCGGTTCCGGCCGGATATTTTTCAAAATCCGGCCGGATCTTTTTCAAAATCTGGCCTGAATTATTCCTTAAAAAGGTGTTGGTATTAACAACAAGAGCCCAAGGGCACTGTGGTTCCTTGCTTGGGGTATATGACAATACACATAATATTATCAAGCAAGATTGGGCTCAAATAGTCCTAGTAATTGTGTTCCTACATGTACCTATAAAGTAACCAACACTATAGCCAACACTTTTGTGATCACAAATTGTGATTGGATTATGATCAAAATGCACTTTTGAGATCTGAACATGGCGTCGAAAATGTAAGAGATATAAGGTCACCTACAAGCAGGTCAACATAAAATATTTCTTCTTTGCCCATTTCCCCCCCCCCCCCCCCAAAATACTAGTTTTTTAACATTAATTAATTTTTAACATTAATAACTTTGCAAACGAAGGTCCCACGGGGGTCAACCTATTGACATTAATGATGAGAAGGTACCTTTGACATCTAAATATAGCATCGAAACTGTAAAATTCCCCAAACAAGTAAAGGTCACCAGAGGTCAAATTGAGGTCAAAGGTCACCCAGATGCAGGTTGACAATTGGATTACACTGAAGCAATTTCCAACCGTAACATACAATTTGTTCTCAAGTTATCGCCAAAAAACTAGTTTTTCATCATTAATTGACCATTGGTGACCTCGGATCACATGACCGTTAAGTTTGAAAATATTCCCCTATACCATTTGCAACTTGTCCCAAAATATCAACCGTGACACACCTTGGAACTGGGAGTTATTGCACAAAATGTCTGAAATTTAACTTTGACCTTGTATAACTTCGCATTCGAAGGTCACACGGGGGTCAACCTATTGACATTTATGATCAGAAGGTACCTTTGACATCTGAAAATAACATCGAAACTGTAAAAATCCCCAAAACACGTAAAGGTCACCAGAGGTCAAATTGAGGTCAAAGGTCACCAAGATGCGGGTCGACGATTGGATGACATTGAAGCAACTCCCAACCCAAACGGACAATTCGTTCTCAAGTTATCGCCAAAAAACTAGTTTTTTATCATTAATTGACCTTTGGTGACCTCGGATCACATCACCGTTAAGTTTGAAAATGTTCCCCTAACCAGTTCACAACTTGTCCCAAAATATCAACCTTGTCGCACATTGGCACTGGGAGTTATTGCAGTTTTAATATTTTCGGTTTTTGGACCATAACTGACCTTTGGTGACCTTTGTGGGCACCAAAAACAATAGGGCACACCTTCTCCATATGGCGGATCTATAGTCCAAGTTTGGCCTCAATCCAACATTCCCTTATTGAGATAGAGCGTACCCAAGCAAGTGTCACAGACACACACACACACATACGCCAACCTGACTGCATAGGTTCCTTTTGCTAAAGCAAGGAACCAAAAATCAATGTAAACTATTTCCAAAAATTAATAAAAACATTCAACGTAAGGAAAAATTAGGTTTAACATGTTTAATTTAATTTTCTCAATTGTCTGACCTGGCAGTGTTTCTAAAGGTCAACCAAAATAATACAACCACTGTTATAATATGAAGCTATATACAACAAATACAGTTTGCAGTGAAATCATTTCTTGCAGCCTTCATCAGTTTAATATTGTACAGTTAAAATAGACCATTCATATACTTATCAGTCAAAATACTGTTCCATTGAATCTTTACTTTCCCATTATTGTTGGCATTCTCTTGGATATCTCTTGTCCCCATGAAAGTTCCTAAAAGTTCATGAAAAACCTAAATCATTAAGTGTTCTAATGAACATTCAATTCCATTTTAAAGAATAGATGAAAGATAGATAAGAAGTTTCTTCCACTTCTGGAAAAATATTATTTATTATTTATTATTTATTTTTATTATTTATTTTATTTATAAATATTATTTTATTTATAAATATTATTTATTATTTATTTTACAGATAATATTGCAGTGTAAAAATTTGTTACCAAATAATGAATAATAATAAAAGACAATTCCAAATCCAGATAGTAGTGTTATTACAACAATTAAATAATCTTTTTATTCAGTATAAAGTATGAGATTTGTGAAATGTAGCTTCCCGTTTTAAAACAAACTTCATAGGTAGTATGCAGTATTTTTTCCAGCAAACAAATTTACATACTGTACTGTATCAAGCTTGTCAACAATTATATTGTAGTTATTTTATTAAAATATGTAGATTACACCACTTCTAGTCATTGAATCTCATAAATGGGGTCTTAATTTCACCTTCTGTATAATATGCATATACCTCACCTAAGATTTGCTTCTTGTTTCATACTTCTACTTCTTATTAATGATTTTCTTTTGTGTAATGAAAAAATCCGGTTCCGGTCGGATTTTATCCGGCCGGATTTCATGCACTATCCGGTGCATCCCTAAACTCCAGCAATATATCCACTTGCTGGAAAGTGATTTTTAAATTGCCTTAATATATATATTTTTTTTTTCTTTCTGTGCTACCAAGACATATCAGCTCTACTTTAAATTTTCTGGCTCACGGTATCTTTTAATTTGCCTCTTTTGAACTTGACAGAAGAGAGGGACACTTCAGAGGAAGAGGTACGTCCAGCTCCATCTAAAGATTCAGAAGCGATGACAGAAGTGACACAAGGTCAGTATGAGGATTCTAAACAAGTTTGCTGCTTACATCACTGTACATGTATGTGTTTCTTGAATTCTGCTGATGTGGACGTTACAATTCTGGTGGATTCATCAGTTTATTCTGACTGACTTGTGTGGAGGTTTACAAACAGTGTTGTTTCACTATGATATGAGTTAATCTTCATCAATGTTGAAATTTTTTGTGTTATTGTATTGAGATACACTTGAATGCTGGATTCATCAGTTTATTCTGACTTTGTGTGCAGGTTTAACAAACAGTGTTGTTTCACTATGATAGAGTTAATCTTCATCAATGTTGAAATTTTTTTTGTGTTATTGTATTGAGATACACTTGAATGCTGGATTCATCAGTTTATTCTGACTTTGTGTGCAGGTTTAACAAACAGTGTTGTTTCACTATGATAGAGTTAATCTTCATCAATGTTGAAATTTTTTGTGTTATTGTATTGAGATACACTTGAATGCTGGATTCATCAGTTTATTCTGACTTTGTGTGCAGGTTTAACAAACAGTGTTGTTTCACTATGATAGAGTTAATCTTCATCAATGTTGAAATTTTTTTTGTGTTATTGTATTGAGATACACTTGAATGGTGGATTCATCAGTTTATTCTGACTTTGTGTGCAGGTTTAACAAACAGTGTTGTTTCACTATGATATGAGTTAATCTTCATCAATGTTGAAATTTTTTGTGTTATTGTATTGAGATACACTTGAATGCTGGATTCATCAGTTTATTCTGACTTTGTGTGCAGGTTTAACAAAC
This sequence comes from Apostichopus japonicus, assembly GCF_037975245.1. NCBI lineage: Eukaryota > Metazoa > Echinodermata > Holothuroidea > Aspidochirotida > Stichopodidae > Apostichopus > Apostichopus japonicus. The sequence goes on along the minus strand of NC_092563.1, from coordinate 16,513,914 downwards.
AGTGTTGTTTCACTATGATAGAGTTAATCTTCATCAATGTTGAAATTTTTTTTGTGTTATTGTATTGAGATACACTTGAATGCTGGATTCATCAGTTTATTCTGACTTTGTGTGCAGGTTTAACAAACAGTGTTGTTTCACTATGATAGAGTTAATCTTCATCAATGTTGAAATTTTTTTGTGTTATTGTATTGAGATACACTTGAATGCTGGATTCATCAGTTTATTCTGACTTTGTGTGCAGGTTTAACAAACAGTGTTGTTTCACTATGATAGAGTTAATCTTCATCAATGTTGAAATTTTTTTTGTGTTATTGTATTGAGATACACTTGAATGCTGGATTCATCAGTTTATTCTGACTTTGTGTGCAGGTTTAACAAACAGTGTTGTTTCACTATGATAGAGTTAATCTTCATCAATGTTGAAATTTTTTTTGTGTTATTGTATTGAGATACACTTGAATGCTGGATTCATCAGTTTATTCTGACTTTGTGTGCAGGTTTAACAAACAGTGTTGTTTCACTGTGAGAGAGTTAATCTTCATCAATGTTGAAATTTTTTTTGTGTTATTGTATTGAGATACACTTGAATGGTGGATTCATCAGTTTATTCTGACTTTGTGTGCAGGTTTAACAAACAGTGTTGTTTCACTGTGAGAGAGTTAATCTTCATCAATGTTGAAATTTTTTTTGTGTTATTGTATTGAGATACACTTGAATGGTGGATTCATCAGTTTATTCTGACTTTGTGTGCAGGTTTAACAAACAGTGTTGTTTCACTATGATAGAGTTAATCTTCATCAATGTTGAAATTTTTTTTGTGTTATTTTATTGAGATACACTTGAATGGTGGATTCATCAGTTTATTCTGATTTTGTGTGCAGGTTTAACAAACAGTGTTGTTTCACTGTGATAGAGTTAATCTTCATCAATGTTGAAATTTGTGTTTTTTTTAGGACACAGCTTTAAATTTAATGAAACTGGACTAAATGTGTCCTGGTGTCTTTTGAAAAAAAATTGCCCATCTGCAGCCAAGTACCAGGATCATTTATTTCATTTCACATGAATAGGAATGGAATGATAACATGCACCTTAAGGGAATGTGAAATAAAATAAAATGTAGCTATCGTGAAATATTTCTAGAACTTCAATTCCTGGAGCCCACAGAAGAATTGTTTTTTTGTTGTAAATTGCTATTGCTGGTCTTATTTCCAACCCCCCCCCCCCCCCCCGGAACATGGAAACTTATTTGAACTAATAGATGGACCTTCAGAGGAATTAAAAAGGAAAATTTAAGTGCAGCAATTCTTAAGCAAGAGTGTACATAATAAGTGTCTAACTTCATTTAATCTTTTAGAACCTGAGATTTCTGGTGAAGAACTAGCATCAAATGTAAAACCTGGGAATGAGAACCAAACCAAATCAGGTATGCAATGCGGAACTTTACTGCTCCTTCTATTCTGCCTTACAAATCCCTCAAGAATGATGTATTTTTCACCAAATTTGTCCAAATTGGTTCAAACTTTGTATCACACCATGTACCAGCAAGCTATGTATCATGATATATCTTGGACCTGAAAAGTTCTGCTATAGATGACTTTCAACAAGTCCTGAGGCTCTTAACTTGCCACTTGAACATTTTCTCAAGCAAGGTTTTAGCTAGTAGCTATTGAATCATATGTAGGACAAAAAGGTTATGCACCTATTTGTACACCAAACACTTGTTGACAATAATGTAAGCCGTACATTCGTGATGCTCGTATTTAGATTGAGGTCTTACTATTCAGTCTTTCATATTCATTATTCATTTTCTTTTTTTGCAATAGCTATGCATGATAGCTTGTAATCACTGAAATTCACTTACCTTTTGCAATGCTGAATTTTTTGTGGCATAAAATGTGTGTCTTTCTCTTTGTTTGTGTGTACGATGGTTGTCATAATCTATGCTCTGTATTTTCTTTCTCATGTTATTAAATTAATTTGATATCAGAACATGAAACTAGTGAGGAGAGTGCAGCCGACTGTAAGCCCGCTAAGAAGAAACAGCCAACACCTGCAAAGACGTTGAGAAGTAAGACATTTGAATAATAATTCAATAAAAAAGACAAGTGTCTTAATTTACTTTGATTGTTGGTACTGTAGGAAAGTTTGAAAGCCCGAACTGTCATGATTTAACAGTTCCTGACCATTTGCACTAGAATCATGTATCACCAGTCATGTCTTATAGTCGCCATGTTTCCAATGGAAGGGTTTGTGGGGGGGAGGGGGGTGTGGATGGATCAATCTATACCTTACCCTTATCCCCTTCCTCAGGAAAACTGTGTACATGTACCAAAAACGTTATTTCATTCCTTTGTAAGTTTATACATTATTCTTTCATTCAAAAATTGAAAACATTTCTAAAGAAGAGCAGTATATTGCATTGATTTAACTTACTGTACATTTTAAATAATCCAGAGAAAAGTCTCACTTTTATTGAGATGTCTGTTGTTTTTCTTTCTGGCCTTTTTTTTTTATAGTTTGTATGAAAGACTGTCCCGACAATGAAATTTTAAAGAATGGAATGGAATCAATAATTACTCATAAATAATATAAAAAAATGATGTCATAGTGTCATCAATTGTAAAATTGTTTTGATTAATAGTAACCAATATTTTGGTGAATTCTAGTAATTGAAGGTCAGTCTTGGAGCAGCTGTCTGAAGCCTTCAAAACATTTTATTTTCTGAGACACTTTTACAACTGAGCTCTGTGCGTATTTCACAGCATGATTACATTTTGTCATAATTGTTCGCACAAATGGCACAACTTTTCAAAAGCAGCACTGAGAATATCAATTCCTAAGATCCTCTGAAAAAGTTATTCTTTACTGTTTTGGTAAGGAACCTTATCATCCGTCACAAGTTAGTGCTTCATATGAAAATTTAAAAAAAATGGAAGAATGATTAAAGAAAGTAGCAAAAATATACCCAAATCATCCACTGGAACGTCAAATTTTTTCTCTTGTCTTTTGCTTTACAGGATCTATGAGGAAACGTAAGCCGAGTAACTTGGTTACGTCCTGGGACCATGTCAAACATCCAGTCACTGTTCATTATAACGATGGTACATCGGCTAAAGCCTCAAGTGGAAAGTAAGTAAAACTATATTATAGCTGGAAATGGTGGAAACAAAGTCACTGAAATCCTCTGGTCATTCTAAATTTTAAATCTTAACTCACCTAGATCTCTAATTCTCTACAAACGCAACAACATGCCAACCAGTTCAGGATTTTACATATTCCATATCCTTCAACATTCAATACTGTTGTCTTGCCTTAATATCTTGAGCAACTTCGGTCATGTCACTTTGATTAGTGCTAGCTTAGGTTGCAAGCAGCTACTTTCTTTCCCCATTTGAGTTTCATGGACGGTAAATTTGAATCTAAGAGCCTGACTTTGGTCAGCTTGCGGCTCTGATAAGCCAATGGTGGCTTCTTCGCGAGTTCCTGCTTGCAGGAGGACTTAGAATACATACACCCATACATGTGTCTTGATCATTCCTCTGTTTTCAAATGATAGCTGTTCACTTGTTATTCCCTGGAATCGATCAATTTTCTCACGGCAGTGTGGCACACAAGTCTCTCGTGAACGGTTCGAACCTGAAAACGACGGAACAGATGGAGTTGGAGAGGATCGAGGAGGCTAAGAAAGCTTTGGAAAAGTCCAGACAGATGTCCCAGCATTCCTTGCAGATGGTCCGCGCCTCCAGGAGCTACACCCCTACCAAGTCGATCCAGCCCCCGACAAAGCCCCACGAATTTAGATTCAAAACAGACAATAGGCTGAAATTCACAAAGGAGCAGGAAAGGGAAAAAGAGGAGCTAGAGAAACAAAGAAAGGCGAGGGTGAGGGATCATCTTGTTCTTACTTTCCTTATTTCTTGTTTTTTTTTTCCTAGGAGGAGAACTCTGCTGTTTCATGAACTTCTGTTAATGCAATAACAATGTGATTTGTCTGTAATGTTAAATCTTGTGTTTTCAGTATGTTACAATACTGCTAAAATAAAATTTAACTGTACTTGTATAAATTCAACTTTGGTTTATTCTTTAATTCATACTATAATAAGAATAAAACAGACACCAATGGTAATTGTTGTGTTAGATTATTTGAATACTGCAGTACAGAAAGGCCACGTGATATATCAAAAGACCCTCAAAGAAGATGCACAGGACTTGAAAATTGATTAATTTCAAAGCATATCAGCAACTTTGGTGTCCATCTTCTATCAGGGGTCCTGGTTGTCTCTTCAACCGGTCCAAATCTGAAGTTGCCATCATATTTATTCATAAGCAGAGTAGTAAAAAAATTGTTCTTAAATTTAATTAGAAGAATTGTTGTATATCAAGGGCACGGATTTATTTCAATATCTTTATCCTTGTTGTTAACTGACATTTTATTGATATTTGTATTCTTGTCTTGAGGATGTTATCGGGAAAGGCTATACAAGGATAGTTCTCGTGGTAACATTATCCTGAGTTGTTAATTCAAACAGTAGTTCCTAGTACTTACTACTAACAATTATACTTGGCTAGTTGTCATAGTAATACTTTCGTGAGCAGTTCCTAGTACTTACTACGAACAGTGATGCAAGGTTAACTGTCATCGTTATTTATTTCTTTGTTCCAATTATCACAATGATGCCACTATGCAAGGTCATCAAAGCAAAGCTTATTCTGCCTTTCTCGTCCGCTTTTATGTATTATAGAAAAGATCGAAGGCTACAAGACGACCAGTCATCAAGGCTCCACTATTGACTGCGACTCGCAAGAGGGTGACAGATACTCACGCTCAGGGTCCACCTGTCAAAGCAGTGAAAACAGTCGCATTACAGCTAAGGGAGTTCCAGAACAAGACACCAGATAGATTCCACAGTAAACCTATTAATGAACAGAATAAAGGTTAATTACTGTCATACTTTTTCTTTGTATTCTTTTTTTCAAATTGATATATTTTTTCTGTATTCTTCTGAGTGTGTTAAATGATCTACACTGGCATACATGGTGCTCTCTAGGGTTAGTTTCTTTGGAGAGATTTGATAAATTCGAGAACAAAAATTTGTAGATCAGCCTGGAAGGAATGTACTTATTTTAAAACTTCAAAGGAGCAAAGGAATTGGAAATTATTTTTTTCCTTTAGTGTTAATGTAAGTAGTTCACAATCAGGGTTTTGTTATCTTGCGATACATGATTCCAAGTATTGGTGGTTCCTGAAGTTAACTAATTTGTTTATATGATTATCTCCAAATGTCTTTCTTTTCTCCACTTTTGAATCACTTTACATAACCTGCATATTTTTATGTTTCCATAGTAGCAGTGCATCTATAAGCATGGTTTAGATATTACAGTGATTGTAAACTCTAATAATCCATGTTTTTCTTCAATTCCAGGACCGTGTCCTCCCAAGTCACATAAATTAGGACTCACCATTCCACATAGTCCAGCTCTAACGACCCTAGGAAGGAAGAGGCCGATCACTGTAATTAGTGCCGCAGAACAGGAAGAGAAAGAACTGGAAGAAATTAAAAAGTAAATACGACTGTATTGCAAAAATGAGATAAAAAAGAAACTGTTTGGCTGCCAATATGTGGACATAATTTATAAATGACAAAATACAAGTGATACTCAAAAATAATATTGCACAATTGTGATCACCCTAAGAGACCCTTCAGAATTCATGATAATATATTAATCCAACATTGTTATTGCCTTTATTTTTTCCAGGGGGAGGGGTGGGTGGGGTTAAGCACTTTCAGTACTCGAAATGAAACCTTCCCATTCTAGCTTCATCTAGGCTTTGACAAAGCAGGATGAAAGGAAATTTGTGTTTTTTTTTTCTTCAAAAATTTGCTTCTGTAGCCAATAAAAGGATATAAAGTCTGAAGTGTTAACGGTTGTTTCCCCAATTTTTTTAGTTTTCTTAACCTCGACTGTGGATTTCACTTCTTCCCGCAGATACAAATTCAAAGCAAACCCAGTTGACAGCAGGATCTATAGTACATCCTCGTCGAACACATCGATGCGTTCCTCGAGTTCGAAAGACTCGAAGGAGGAACAGGAGGAGAAGTTTGAGTTCCATGCTAGACCAATCCCAGCTAAAATGCTGGAAGGAGTAACTGTAAGTTGAACAAAACACTGCTCAAAGTACCTACCGTAGTTATCCTTTCAAAACTTTGATAGATCAATTTGAAGGTAAAAGGATCGTTTTAAGAAGTCTGTGAGTCACTTGTAACGAATTTAGTTACCGTTTATTTTTTATATACAAAATTTTTGGGTCAGAAAAGTGACAGCATTTAAGCTTGGAAAACATTTAAGTTTCAAACTTTTTCAATTCTGCATTACCTTTGTCAAACCTAAATGTGGAGTATTTACTCAAACTGATTAGAACACCTTTTTCTACAAATATGAAGATTATGATTTGGAGAATTACTCTTGGAGATATCTTTTGTCTCTTAGATCTCTAAATATTTCATTTGAATATAAAACCGGATGAATTAACCTTGGATTCACACAAACTCTCTAATGTTAAAACAATTCACTAGTCAATCATTTAAGTGCTTATGAACCACATTTCCTTTTTATTTCGTAAAGATTTGCAGTTAGCCATGCCAAGGTTAAGCAATTTTATTAGCACGTTTTAGAACTGATATTAAGTCTTCATCATTTTGTCCCCATTTTCCTCTGCGTTACAGGGAGTCGGAAAGGCTAAACAGATCCCAGTGACGTGCCCCAAATCTCCGGCGTTTGCCTTGAAAAACCGCATCAGGCCTAAGGAACCAGAACCACCTAAGGAGGTAAGGGTTATTTCTAGAATAAATCAGAAACACCAATTGCAGGGAATAATTTCTCCAGTGTCTCATTACAAAATGCTATACAAATGGGTCAAGTTGCTGTACAGGTGTAAAGATGTATAACGTTTTATACACAGGAACTACAGCTTCAAATGAGAGAAAATATGCAGAGCCCTAAAAAATGCTACACAAAATTGTATTCATTTTATCATTCATTTTATTTATTTAACAATAAAATATTCCCTGAACTGTTCCGGTAACAACAGTGTTGTTTTTCTTGACTGCTGGCAACCCTGTAATAGACCAAGTGAAAGAGAACTTTGGTTCCAAACGAAAAGTTAATTAATCAGCTGAATTGGACTCTCACTATGAAGGTCAGGTGTCTCAAACAGTCACCAGTGGGCCAAATCCGGACCGCATATTTTTTTTCCTGTTTGGGGAAAAAAAAGTAATCCATCCACAGCCTTGCAAGGATCAGGTAATGCAGACATTTAGTCCTCCAGGCTACTGTACCCTACAGACTTACCCTGCATATTGAGGACACATTTGGATTTTATCTGGCCCTGTGTTCCAACCCTTTGGATCCCCCTCCTGGACAGTTTGATCGTGAACCCCTGCTAAAGGAGTACAGACTTAATTGTTTTTGTTTGGTTTGTCTTACAGGAAGAAGTTGATCATATGATAAAAGCCAGACCATTGCCTCATCTCGGGGTCCCGTTCAAACCAAACCTTCATCATAAAACGACTACTCCAGCACCTTTCTCGTTTGCCGACAGAGATCGGGAGACCCAGGCCAAGAAAGAGGCTAAAGTACAGGAAATATATAAACAAGAACAGGAGGTCTGTTAATAGTCATTTCTTGAAACTTTTTCCCCTCAATATGTGAGGTTCAATGTGGTTTGCAGTGAAGTAATCTAAACAAAATGCAACAAGTTACTTCATCAATTTTATGAGTTTTTCTTTAATCTTCTTCTTTCAGGCCAGAATATTCCATGCTCAGCCTCTGCCAGATCAGAAGGAACAAGTCGGTATCCCAGTCAAGAAGTCCAAACCGACGACCAAGCCAGCACCCTTTAACCTGGAAGGGGAGAACAATGGGGCTAAAAGGGCTGAAAAGTGGGCTGAAGAAGTAAGTACAGGAAACATTATCAGGCTTTGATTCAAACAGCTCTTTTTGAGTTTGATTTTGACACTACAATTTTTCTATGGTATTCGGATACATAAACTCCCATAAATATGCAGTTTACTATCTTACTAGTCGAGGTTAACATTTCAAATGTAAACATTTTTCACAACCTCTTGCTTTTTTACAAGTGATGAAACGTGATTTGATTTAGCTCTGAACAAAGTATGGTTTCAGTATTGCAAAATAAAACAATTTCAACTCCCAACTCCAGTCATCTGCTTTAATTTACTTTGTATCGGGTACGTACAATGCCAAGTTCCTAAAGCTTTGATTCAGGGAAAGTTGCATGGCGTTTTGAGGATCTCCTAATCATTTAATGTTTAATAGGGCCATCAGAATAAACCAGTTTGTTAAAGACTGAGGCAAAACTTTGAGAATAATCATGGTAAATGTTAGATCCCAAATCTGTAACAAGATTTACTTTTGGATCTTATCATAGATGCCTATGTTTGTCTCTCCCGACAGCTCGAGAAAGAACTACAGGAGCAGAAGAAACGTTGCAGTTCGTTCAGAGCCAGACCGGCCAACGTCCTTTACCAAGAACCGTTTAAGCCGGACAAAACCAACAAACCACTCACAGGTAACTTGTAATCAATCACTTAGACTTATTTACAAGCAACCTCAATCTTTCAATGTTAAATTTTTTATTCTCCTGGGTCAGCCTAACATATTTAACATTACAAGATTTAAATTTCGTTAGCATCATTGTGGGTGACTAGCAAGGCAAACAAATATGGTGTGGGGATTATTTTGAAATCAAAGTGTGTTTAGGAGCTATTTTATATTCCCCACAGGTCAGTTGAAAGAAATGTGTTTACAAATTAATAGTTGAGGATTAACGGGAGAGAATACTTTTTACGGGAACAAATATTCTGTTGAGTCGTGGAGATTAAAAGAAAAAGTTTTTCACTGAGTTTTTTTTTTAAATTCCTCTTGGTACAAGTTGAAGAATATGAAACATGGCAAGATTCCTTGTTCACCCCTCCAGATATATCAGACTTCCAGCTTAACACCGAGAGGCGGGCAGAGGAGCGAGAAGATTTCGATAGGAAGAGATACGAGATGGAGTCGCAGAAGATGGCAGTACTGGAGCAACAGAGACAATTAGAGGAGGAGGAGGAGCAGAAAAATATCGCTAAGCTGAGATCAGAATTAGTACACAAGGCTCAGCCGATCCACCGATTTAAAGGAGTGTGCGTACAGCCCAGCGATAAACCTCTCACCATGGCGGAGTCTCCAAGGTTCTCGGACAGAAGGAGAAGCAAAATGGATATGTGAAGCAATCGATGCTAAAGGATTTAGTGAGTCTTGGAAAGCGAGGACGGACGATGGGTTTATTTTATTTTGAAGTAGAGGTCGTCACGTCTACTGCAGTTACGAGACGGCCTTTAATATGCTTGGCAATAAGGAGAGGAGAGGTATCTAACGTTTTATTGCCCTTAAATATTTGATGACTGGTGCTGCAAATTCTTTGGAAAAAGTACTTGATTTCTACTGTGTGAAGCCACTTATAAAACTGTAAACAAAGATAGTTTGGGTTAGCCAATTGGATTGAATCCTGTTGGTGCGGTCCTTGAGGTCAAGGGCATCCTAAAAAAGTTGAAAATATCGAAACTGAAATTGTCAAAGTAGATATTTTGTTTTAAGTATTGTCAGATGGTTTAACCAATCACGAGCCGGAATGTAGACAAGGATGGGCTCACGAGACAATTAAATATGATGATAAAACTGAAATGCATTAAACCAGTTATCAAATTTGCGGCTTAACCTATCCTGTTTATGAATGTAAAATACGTTCAGTAGAGTCTTTATTGAGAATTTCTTGGCTAAATTAATATCGATTTCTATAGTTCAAAACAATAACGTGTTGACATCGCAGTTGATGTTATGAGTGTGACCCTTCTGTGGTATGTTATACTATAATACTAGTCCTTTGAATTAAATAGGTAGTAGAAAAGGGAATGCAAGGTTTCTTCGACAAAAACACAACAACAAAACATTAAAATACCCAAAATTTGAACATTATTGTAGCTGTCATACCAGCGAAATCTCAAGAAAAAAAAAAAAAACTTGTATAACTCTTAGGCCTGTGAAACTTCCATGAATTTGGCAATAAATATATCAGATGTCATGGAATGTATTAAATATACATTTCATCTTGTTAGTTAGTTAGTACTTGACATTTGTATTTATATCCCCATCTTTTTGTTATCTTGAAAAGCTCTTTCTAAAACTCTTTTCATAAACAAAAGGAAGATGCCAAGGGCTTTGACATTCTTCCTGTAGAAAGTCCAAATAAGTGTATTTTTCTTAACACTGAGAGGGTGTTAATAAATATGATTATTTTTAGACTCCTTCTTTTTCATATATGGCAAAACAGTTGTGGATAATCCACTTTCCTATACTATTGTAAAATTTGTTTTCGTAGTTCACTGTGCCCGTATGATATTTACCGTAATTATACAGTAAACTTCACGCATGTGCGAAGTCAGTTTTCCTTACTTCAAGCGACTTGACTCCCGACCTTCGCAGGTATTAATCTTTCCGTTCCTTACCATCGATGAAATCACATAGTTGGGGTATATACTAGACCACAGTAAAACGTCATAGAGATGGATCATTACAGCTGTACTTTAAAAGAACTTTCGTTCTCTCAGTTTCAAAAAGTTTCTGTTTACCTTTTTAACGAAAGATCTGTAATATGAAAAGGAACTATTTCAAAATGCATTAGTATGTCTGTGTGTTTGTATGCTTTGTGCTTCAACTGTACATTTGCATCAATCATATTCTTCCAGCTGAAACATTAAGTTAACGAAGAAACACATCTAGCATCAGACTATTTCAAACAGATTGATATTTACTCCTGATGATACAGTATTTACATAATACTCCAGTTTTTAACAAGTGATTAGTTTGCAATTATTTCCCCCAAAAAATGCAAATTTATGTATTTTGAGTTATATATGATTAGTTGTGTTTCCTGTGGAAACCACAACCAGGGACAATCAAAAGCCAACTGCTTACATTGACTTGGTTGTGCTGCCTGTAGTATTCTACTTCCAGATACCCAGATCTCCCTCCTGAGTCTGACTTCTATGAAATAATATCAATAAAGCAGTTTAAGGTGCAAGAAAAACTGGTCGGTTGTTGACAAATGGTATGAATTGCTCGGTGTTAGTACTTTTGTATACTGAGCTTGTCATGTACTTTTGTTGTTGGTAATCATTGATTACCACTTGATTGATTGATTGATTACCAATTTATAATCACTTGAATTTCTGGTCCTTGGAATACCTTATTTGATATAGCTTATTTAGGTATTGATATGCAAAAACAGCCAAATAGCTTGATGCATATACAGCATGTATCACAGTATTTGTACATCAGCCCTTACTTTTTTGTATCTGATGATTTAAGCAAAAATTTAATGGATCATTATAAACCTGCTATGCAAATGTTTTAGACATGAATTTAGTTATACTCTGTGGTCATAAATGAAAATTTTCTTTGTAGCAATCAGGAGAGACCACTTCTTCAGTTATACCTTTCATTTATGCATACAACAATTTTTTTGTGTTCTTGTGCAATTTTTTTCCTTTAGAAACAATACCCTAGAAATGCTTTTAGTAGTTTACAGAGAATTTCGTTTAAATGAGTACTCAAGTGTTGGTGATGAAGGATTCCCAGCCATGGCGTTAAAGAAAAAAATCTCATTTCATGTATGGTGCTATCCGTCATTGTTTTCAGTGTCAAAACTGTTTACTCACATTATATTAAAAAATATGCGGAGGAAAGAAAAATACACTAGGAAAGTCAACAGTTTGAATCACGCATTGATTACATTGGAAACCTATGAAATTACTTATCTCCAATTGGGGTTAGAGTTTTCTTTCTTTGTGATGGAATTGTACATCACAGTTATAGTTGCTATGGTTGGGTTTAGGTTCTCCTATAATTACAATATGTCTTGAATCCTCTGTAACAATCAATTTTGTAGAGTATATAGCAGTGTTACAACCTAAAATTTACTACTAAGTTATCCTCCTTTCTCAGGTAAAGTGTTGGATGTTTTTCAGTGATCTGAGAACTTTCTCACTGATGTCGTAGCTTATGTTCAGTCTTGGATAACTGGTAGAGTGGGTAGGGTACTTTTATGTGGTCCTATGTGAGACCATATATGGGTACTAAACCAGCCCAATCACTTTGCAAAGATGCTTACCTCACTTACAGGGTTCTGAATAAGAGCTGTACCGTTACGGACATAGAGCCAGTATGTATATGAAACCATTAATAGACAACGACATAGTAACCCATAACATTTTCAGTGCAACAAATTCAAATGATTGCCAATGAAAATTCTTAGTAATTTGGTTGTCAAAATGGATTCCGCAGGAGAGGTGTATATTATTTGAAATCTTGGAATCTTTGTGAAAAAAATGCTTTGAAAGTCAGTGTTAACTCTTAACCTTGGAGGTACAACAATGTTTCACTGAGACAACTGGTGAGAATAGGCTTATCTCTTTCAACTAGTAAAGCATGTACAAATTATGTATAAAATCATTTACTCTTTGTTCATTGATGTTGTTAAATTATTATGAGAGAGCATTTGACGAATTGAACGGGAACTTCAGTCACAAATCAGCTGTTTATTATCTATTTTCTTAGATTTTTAACGTTGATTACTGAAGATTTAATGAAGGAAGGACACAATTTGAGGAAGTTATTTGCCATTTTTTCACATTTTTTGTTTTTTTGTAAGCTCATGGGTTCCTTCTTATAGATAAGGACAGTTTTCCATTCATCAGTGGACTGAGGTGAAGACTTCACCAGATTTTAACAATTTCTTTGCTAAGTAAATGACAGGTATTTTTAAATCTCAAAATTGTACTTGTGATCAATTGAATTTTAAACTTGTGTTGTGCATACTATAATATTAGTTGAAAAAGAAGTGAGTAAACTTTTCTTTTTGTGCGTGTTTTGTGATTTTTCTTACTTTGTCTGTTGAAGTGAAATAGAAAATTAAATGAAACAAAACTGTTAGTAAACTGCTTATCCACTAAAGAGAATGTGTAAAAGTAAGTAGGCCTGATGTTTCGATCCTAGCAGGATCTTTTTCAGAGACTGAAGTGTAAAGAATACTAAATATAGGTTTTAAAGGAGGCAATGTGCATTAGGAAAATTCTAGTGATGTATTATAAAATAGATGCAATTTATATTTGTGGCATAAATACAAACAGACATGGCAATAAAAAAGGATGAATGACACCAGTCTAACAATCACTCCTTAAAATGACGATCTTTTAACAGGTCCTACCATATAAATTTGGAGAAGACTGAACAACCGTTTAGCAAGCAATTCAAGCTAATCATAACTGAGTATGGACCCTAACCAAAACATAACTTGCAAATGGGCTAGGATCTCTTGAAACTATATGTCTAAATTCATCCCTAAAAAAAAATCATTTTTCTGGGAAAAAATGGAAGCTTATGACTGGAGGGAGTAAACTTGTCTTTATATATGCATGCTTGACCCCCACTGCCTCCCCTCCCCAGCCTGCTGCATCACCAAAACTTAACTTTGTTATCGATTTTCTGTTTTGACATGTTTCTCCAAATTTTGACCAGATAAATACCATCATTTTTTAATTTTGTTGTCCAAAAATGTTGACATGTTTCATGAAACTTCGACAATATATGTATAATTTTGTAACTTCTACTTGTTATACTGAAAGGCTAACTTTTTCTCTCAAATTTCGACTATTTCATCTCCGCACATGCAGAAGTGTTGACGTTTCTTATTGATATTAATTTCAACTTGATCCTAGAAGTTTCGAATCGTCGAAAGTACAAGTTGGACTAAATATTCTCAAAATGTGCACTGGGTTGACTTTATATCCTTGAGTAAGTTTCTGCCCCACCCCCACCCCACTCTGAGGTGGGGGGACTTCTTCTCTGAACCTTGGATGAAAAGGTCAGATTTCAAGAAAAGTCACCCAAGATGATGTCTGGACACGAACACCAAACAACTTGACACCCACTCTCAACCTCAGTGCCGTTACATCCAGACGGTAATTTTATGATCATGAGGATGTTACGTCATCACCAGTCCCTTGCCCAGAATTAAAATTCTGCCGTCCCCACCTAGTTCCAATTTAATGTGCGTCCCTTGGTTGAGGATTGATAGCGACGAAAGACAGCACAAAATGCAGTTTAAATTGTGACCACAGTAATATATAAATATCTGTGATTGTGACGAGCTTGCCCAAGTAGTGATGGGTATTGCGTCTGCACTTTGTAGTCTGATCCAACCACTCTCTGACAGCCGATCAAGAGAATCTCATACATGTATATGTGTGTACTAGTCCAGGTACGTTGCATACAGTACAAAGGACTGACCTGTATCAAATTTGTAAACAACACCAGACAGTTAGGTAGGCTACGTGTCATGTCAGCTATACAGGGAGGTGCAAAGAAGAGTAGTGAAGTTTTTCGTGTTATCGCTTCTTACCACCTATACCAGCCAGTAATATCATCTGAAACAGGGGAGCCCGTAAATTGAAATTTTAGACCTCTAATTTCACAGGTGAATTATTTTCATAGCCATATTCCTGTAGGCCTACTGCGCATTGTTGCAGTGTAGGTTGTACTGTAGCCTAACTAAGTTAGGCCTAGGCTGAGACCTAAGTTAGGTTTTAAGTCCTATATATAGCATCTGGTCAGGTTATGGTATAGCCTACGCAGATATGATTAAGTGATAAGAGTTTGGTGTAGCTAAGGCATGCCCCTGAATGTGAAATACTAAAACATCACACAAGTGTTCATATTCTTACAAAGCACAAGCATAAAAATAATGAGGACAAAAGTTTAGGGTTCAATCCTCTTAAATGTTACTAGTCTTAGCATCAGCCTAACTTAGGCTAGGCACATTACCATCAGTATCTTGGCCTCATCTCATACTCATCTTAAAGGGTGTGAAGACTCGCGCAAGAAGAAACGTCTAATGCCGGTAATCTGACCTAGTTTCGAATGAGGTGTAACAGAACTGTTAGACACCACCATCGATCGCAGAAAACACACAAACACAGCTTGCTACCATCGGTAATTAGACACTAGTGTATGGTCAGTATATACAGCTGCGGTCAATACCCACAGCACAGTGTACAAACGCTACAGCGATGGACATCTCAGATCCAGCTAAAGATAACAAGGTATCACGTTTCATTACTGTACTGTCTGCATTTTGTAGCGACACGAACAAAACGTCACTTGCAAGCAATGGAAAGTTAACTTTTTCAGATGGCCGCACGCGGTTTGGGGCGAGTCTCCAATGCCTTTAATCCTGAGCTTGGTCCAAAGACCATTTCTCCCTGTGTATTATATTCTGTTGGTGTGGTCAGGTTGCCTCACTCTAGAAAGCGTCACTAAACTTTTACAGTTGCTTTAACTAACGTACTGTATTTCATCTTTCAGGAAACCTTCGGTACGACGTGTTTATGATGGGGAAGAAGGATAACTCACAGAGGGCTCACCTCCCAGTTGAGCAATATCGCAAATCCATTGGTAAATCTGAGTACAAAAGAAATAAGAAAGAATTAAAGAGAGTGAAGGGTACAGCCGAAGCCCGTAAATCCAGCACTGGATACAGGGTGAGTATGTAAATATATCAGGGACTTATAATCGTCTGGCAACACAGAATGAAATACGCATGTAGTCATGTGGGCCAATTACTACACAAATGCTTCATAAATGATGCGTAGCATTCATCACAAATGTAGTTCATACTTTTGTTTTAATTGGTGTGATATAGAACTTAACATTCTGCTGGATTTTTTCCACATGAGATCAATTCCATGGTTACTAGTGTATTTATAATGTGAGTTCTTTCATCTCCATTTAAGATCCTGCAATATTTATTCTACATCGTGCATATTCATATAACTTTTTCTGTATAAATGAATTAGTAAATATCATTCTTTATATCCCTTTTATCTTTCAGGATTCCTTTCTGCTCCTCATGTCTGTTTTCGCCGTCTTCTGCATCATCTACGCTATACTGTACTTTCAGATCTCCTCTTGATAGATAATCCGGAGATAGATAATCCGGAGAGATAATCCAAGATGGAGATGTGTTGGCGATGAAGTCGTGATTCAGAGAGTAGACAGTGCTCTGCCCTCACCAAGGTTACTTCTAAGCCAAAGACAATCTCAGAAAAAAGTGTGACACTGTACAGTACTAGAAGAACATATAACTTAAAACCATAAACAAAGGAAGAATTGTTTCCAAAACTGATATGTGAACTTACAGAATTACGATGAAGATCACCTGGTATGTCACAGTTTTATCATATCTGCAGAATAGTATGAGAATACCTCAAGATGTTGGCGGTTTGCCGTCAATCACTGCAAGAACATGACAACATTCAATGTACACAATGACGTCAGGGTATTGTAGTTGCAAAGAATATCAAGGACAAAAGATTGTTTCTGTCAAATTAAACTGGAATTTGTCAGAAAATAATGTAAAAATTGTAAATTGATTACGTAGCAGGTATCTCTCAAGAAACTTCCTGCAGGTTTTGTCTTAGTATAAGCTTCTTGCAGTTGAAAGGGAATTAAGTATGAAAACTGATAAGTATAAAGAAACCATTCGTCAAACCCGAGACAAGTCTTACTGAATTCAATTACACATGGTAACATATAAACTGCTCTAGTTCTAACATTATATATTTTGTGGGAATTTTAACCAATGTTTGCCAACTTTTGCCAAGACCGTGACGTCACGGATAAAGTAGAGAAGCGTTGAAAGACAGATAATATGTGTAATTCTTGCTCTATGGTAAGAAAACCTACCATTTTGTGAATGTGTACATATATAAGAAAATTTAAGAAATCTTTAATTGCTGAAATAAAAATCTGCACTTCATTCATTTGCATTGATACAGTAATAACAATTAACAAATGCTGGACTCTTGTTCAGAAATCAGAGCTGTGTGTTTCACATCTTGTGAGGAAATTTGGTCTTTTGCAAGACCTAGGAAATATATTGAATTCAGCCCTGTGAGTGATCTGTAGTATATATTTTAGATTTTCAAATGCAGATTTACATTCTACAAAGCGATATCTCATTTTCCATACAAATATCCCAGAAACTGGTAGTAACACCTGCGTGATTTCATACTTTATAAGTTTTTTGTAATGACTGTGAATATTGGCAGTTTTCTATTCTGTACTCTACTTCTACTGTAAATTTCCTAGACAATATCAATTTTCTAATAATTTGAGGATAATTGTCTAAAACTATTTTTCTACTCCTTTATGAAAAATGTTATCCCTTTTTTCCTATAACTTCCTATTCATCATTCAAAATGACTTAGAATTCAACTGTAATAGTATTTATCTGAGGGAGGGAATATTTGTATCAATAACTTAAATTTATAAAACATATTTTTCTATCAAAACAAAATACGGTATTTGTCCATATCCTTTGTTTGAAGTTTTGGTGTTGAATGTAAGTAATAGTTTAATCTATGAATTAGCTCAGTTGTTTCGTCACATTGTGTCAACACATTCAGCGTCCAGACTGTTTGTGTATCTCGTTAATAATTTAGAAAGTTTCATGAATTATTGGCTGTAAAGCATGGTCTACTATCTCTCACTGTTCTTATTGGTTTTGGTATTCCATTCAGCTAAAAACGAGTACTTGTTTTTGTCAGGTACTTTTGAAAAGGATTGGAACAAGTTGGGGTATTAAAAGAAAAAAAATGTACTTAATCTACTGTACTTACATTAAAGCAGCATTTTGCGTTGGGTTGCTTTTTTCCACCTTTTTAACATGTGCATCAATTTTTTTAGATGTATCAATCATAAAACAGCAAACTAAGATACCATCCAAGTTTCACCCTGCCAAGAGCATTAATTAGCGAGTAATTAACGATTTATGTCGATAACGAGTAAAAGTGTCCTCGACAAAGTTTTCATATCTCCAAATCCACTAGTTTGAATTCCACCAATCAGAGATGCAGGTTTAGTTATGAGCCGTTGCTAAAAATAGATTCAAGACTTTGCGTTGGTACAACCAGGGAGTTGTTATGCAACTCTCTGGTACAACTGCCATATAGACTGTACACAAATCAAGCGTGGTGTTATATTACGTATCTGTCAATGACGTTCGTAAGGTTTAAATATTCATATTATGGGCGAGGTTTATTGGGTTCCCAACGGAAAATATCTTGGAGAACAACAAAGTTGAAAGTTGCAATTTTTGCGACTTTTATGCCACCATTTGAAGTAAAATATAAATAGATGAGCTAGTTATGTATGTCGTTATGGCATAGTGGAGTCAGTGAGGTTGAGAAAAATCATAGAAAAGGACGCAAAATGCTGCTTTAAGGTTAATGTTTCAGTTGGAAGACATATACACAAACATTGTTGATATTGCCTAGAAATAATGAGAATATGAAATTATGCCCATAGGATCCCAAAAGGTGATCAAAGGGCAGTAGCCATTGGGGTTATAAACTTCTAATATGTGAAATTATTTTGTATGCCCGTAGATTTGGAATCACTTTTTTTGGAGACATTTTGTAAATCTTTTAATCAATAAATTTGATTGGTCACTGTTATACTTCAGTTTCTTTTCTGATTGGTTCAAATTAAACATTGTTCTCTTTAAATAATAAATTGAGTTTCATACCTCATTGTAAAGTCTGTGTATAAATAAATACATGTTATTATAACTGTATATCAGTAGTGAAAATATCAATATCATTCGTTTCCATGGTATTGCATTTGAACTTTTCTAAGAATAATCTGCAGTGTTTTGGTTGTAAACATTGTCTTTAAATTTATGTGCAAAGCAAGACGATCAAACTATTAAAAGATAATGGCAAATGTTTTAAATATCAGAAATGTAAATTTCTTCAAGGGAACAACATATTTTTGTCACTTTTATGAGAAATTGGTATTAAAAAATTAGGAGTGAGCAGATTAAAGGAACTGATTTTAATTATGTAGCTGGGCTTAAAATAATTGCTACAAGTTTTGTATTCTTTGAGGGGATGGGGGTGGGGGGATGACAATTCTGAAATGAAGTTTTGAGTGCAAATGAAGTGGTATTGTATCTCCTATGGTAACCAAGCAGCCTACAAATTATTCAGTGATTTGCATCCTCAATGTAATGTATGTGGTCTTGTTCAAAAATAATTTTTAGCTCATTTTCCTGACAGTTGTATACTGTAGTTCAAATTGGAAGGTTGTACATGAATTAATTATAGTGTATATTTACACTAGATGAGAGGAGGGGGGGGGGGTGTTTTTTTTTTATCAAGCTGCATCAAAAGCAGCATTTATGTTGCCTGAATAAGGACATCGTAAATGGTGTAATTACTCAGTGCCAATGGTGTGTTTGATGTGATGGATCCAAAAATGTTAATTTTAATTAACCGTGGTTTGATATCAAGTGAAATTCTGTGAGGCAACCCCTATTAGAAATTGTAACTCACCAGGGAGCTGCTATTAGCAGGTCCCTGGTTACTGTACAAAAGTTGGTTCGTGTTGGTTAAGTTTCTCGTGTTAGTTGGTTTTCTGAAAAAGTTCACAAAAAAAGCTATTGACATGGTAGGGATACTCTGTGAAGATAATTCAACTCTTTACTAGTAGCAGTATAAGTGTGAGAGGGTGATGGGGTGGGGGAGGGGTCGGCAGTGGATGAAGATCATTTCTCTTGATAATATAGCATCTTTTATCTAGGATATTGATAGAAGTTGTCTCCTCCAGTTTTTGAGGGATAATGAACTTGAGTAGTTGTCATCATATATTTATGATGTGATGATATATAGAAGCTTAGTAATATAGATGGTTTGAGATGGTTAAGTGTAAGTTACTTTTGCTTTTTCTACAGAGAAAATGGAAATTACTAAAACACCTTTTAAGTTTATACAAATATTTAAAGGCATGAGAACGTATATTGCAAAAAAAATTATTACTGTTATTTTAGAAACTTGTGTAAGTGATTAACCAAGTTAGTTGATCAGAAATGGTCTCTTTTCTTTTTTTGCCGAAGGTGGGGGTGGTTGGAAGGACATTTCCTGTGAAGAAGTAATGATTAACTTGTGCAGGAATATCTTCTTTTTTTTTGAAATCAGATTATTATTATAAATATGTAAGAATTATTAAATTACATTAAGCTGTGAGATTTTTTCCCTTTCTGTAATGAGGAAATGCATGGGGGGTTGGGGGGGGGGGTGTTTACTGTACAAATTTGTTTGAAAATATTTTGTTTCATGTTGATAGCAAGAATGAATAAGTGACTTCATATGATATGATAATTTGGATGAGAATATATTCATTAATACCTGAATTGAGGCATTATGAATAATGAATAATTATAAGACATTGAATTATTCATGAACCAATTTCAAAAGCATGTGCAACTAGCAATCTATCATCATTTGTATAGATTGTGAGAATTTGGTTGGGGATATTTATTTTCTTGGGTCGAAAATTATTTTCACAGAAAGAAATTATCAAGTAATCCAATAGAAAGAAGCAAAAGAGAATATTAATATTTCATTTGAATTTATTTTGGCCAAGTAAAGGCTGCTGATGACTGTTAATTTCTGAAGTTACATTCAAAATTAATTTACAAATTCAGATGTTCTGGGAAGATAATTTAGGTACCCCTGTCCGTAAAGGTGTCTGTCTGTCTGTAGGTATGTATATAAACTGGTATAAAATGCTGTATAAGTAGTTATTTCTAAACCAAAGAAAAGAGTTACTTTATATGTGTTATTGTCGTAAAATACAGGAGAAAGAAAAATCTGATTTTTTATTAATGAAATTATCTTCTCGAAGAAAGAATTGATTTTTTGCAAATTTGGAAATAATTTTTTTTTTTGAATTTTTGGTAACAGTGATTTACCAAGTTATTTAAGTTTGGCCAGCTTTCCTTTTTTTGATGACTTGATAGTTGTTATGTAATTCTTACATCACAAAGTCAGCCATTCCTTCATGTAACTTTCAGAGGATGGTTTGATCATCTTTTAATCTCCTAAAATAGCAATTAAACCCATCAGTAAGCTTGGTCAAAGTTTTAACTGGTCAATGTTCAAAGTTCAATCAAATTTGTGAAATTTTCCAGGATGCAGTTTTAATACATGTGGTTAACTTAAAATGTAAAAGTGTCTGTCAGTGAGTTGAAGATCAAACCAGGATTATTAAAAACTTGATGACTTAAAAAAAAAAAAAGTGGGGTGAAAAAGGAACAGGGAGGGTGTCCTAGTCTGTAGGTTAAATTCACGGTTATTTGGTTAAATTCACGTTCAAATGCTGCTTTCTTCATTCCTTGGATTATGTGCCTTACTTTAGAAAATTGTTTAATAATGTGATATTCCTTTACATTATTTGAATTTCTTTTAATTAACATAGCTGCCGTTGATATCATGTTAATTTTATGGTAAATGACAATCACCTTTTTTTCATTCTTTTCAAAGAGATCAAGCTTTTATCTCTAAAATTACAAAGTAAAATTCTAGGTTGACATAAAATGTCTTTCCTTAATTTTATCTTCATCTTTCCAAGTGATTTCACAGTTTTAATTATCGGTATTCGGACAGACTTTCTGATTTATGAAAAAAGTTATTATTACGAAGCATGTAATGCTAATTTTGAGTTAAGTTTTGAGCTGGTTTGTGCATTGTTTACACTGGTACTTGCCGAAAACAGGAAACGTGGCAGCGAAGATATAGCTTACTTGAAGTAAAGAGCCATTCATTTTCAAGTTTCAACAATTACATTTCAAGACATTTGCAAACAGTGCAAAGTAAAAGCCAGTTTTTGTTTGGATTATTGTTGAAAGAAGTCCGAGGAGAAAAATATAGCAATAAAGTTTAAAAGTAATTACATTGAGAATACAGTCCTCATTTTATTGTAGCACTTTGTAATCATAACTTTTTCATGATTTTATTTTTTTTCTTTTTCAAAATATGAAGTAACATATTTTGTCTCCACCCTATGGGACACAACGACAACATTTGGTGTGAATTGACTTACAAGTATTTTGGACAGTTATAATGAAGAAAACCACAAAATGCCATTCAGTGTAGCAACTCTCAGGGATGCATTAATACATAATAAATATTAGAATAAAGAACTTATCGATAATTGTTCTCCTTCAGAGATCAATACTGTATGTATCAATCCTGACGTATCATTCAATTGTCGCATAATATTTGCTGATCAATATTGATGTATGGAAATTTCTATCTGACGATACCGTTGGAAAGAGATTAACCCATAAACTCTAGAAGACAAGAAATTCAGAAGACTGCCTCAATGATCTGCTACTATTTATTGTAAACAATATACAGATCTATATCACAAATTCATTTCAAAGCTGAGCCAGAAATTTTGCTTTAGTTTATAATCATGAAAGTACTGAATTCATTCAACGGAGCCTAGAAATTACTCCCTGATCTACAAGATTAAAAAACGATAAATGAAAGTAAGATAATACTACAAACATTAAACACAGTTTCTTGTAATTATTTATAGCATATTTAATATCATACTGGCAAGAATACATTTTTTTTTAACTTAGTATGAAGTAGCCATGTCACATTTAACCAAAGACATTTTTTCACCTGAAACATATCTCAAATATTCTGCTGTTTGGCATATACTGAAATTAACAATATTTTCTCCATGTTTTAAGGTTATTGTTACAAAATACTGATTTTTAAATTTTTGAAAGGAATATTCTGGTTTTAGAGGTCAACTGTTTGCACAAGTGCCACAAATTTTCCCTGTCGTAGTTGGAATACGTGCACCACATACATATTTAATCAATTAATTTCAAACCTTTAAAAACGTTTAAAGGCAAAACTTGCAATTTGATGAAACCGTCCCTCAATGTTGAAAAGGTGTATTTGGAAGGCAGTCATTAAATATCATACTTCTTTCAAACATTTGCTTAGATTTATAGAAGAACCATCAAGTTCTTTATGCAAACTAGACATTGAAGCTACTATGTGTAGGTATGCCACATTATTATCCATTATTAAGTCCTGCAAAATCTCCATTTTCTGTTTATGTGAGATAAACCTTCTACGGTTAGATTTTGATTTTTTTAATTATACGCAAAGAAAGAGTGAAGTAACATTTTTTTTGTTGGTGATAATTGGCTGTATATAAGCATTTTCGTTATATACCCCGGTGTTGCATAATGTGAAAGACCATGCGTTATAACCATGCTTAGTTATTTATTTTGAATGGAAGCACTTCAATCTGAAAACGAAAAATATATAAGGCAAGAAAATGAAAACAAAGAGTCTTGTGGACAAAAACTGGCTTCTAATAATAACCACATTAGGAAATATTGAAAGTAACAACAGGGAAATACCACTCTGACAAAGTAGCATTTCCCTGGTAACAAGTACTGAACACTGGGTTGGGCAAAGTAGGCTTCTTAATAACTGTTTCCCTGGTAACAAACCTTAACGCTGGGGCTGGGCAAAGTAGGCTTCTAAATAACCAGGGAATAATGAAATTAACAAATGGTATGGCCAAGTGTGCAATGTGTAGGACTTGACGAAAAGATGAACAACCAATCCTGTTGCCAGATTCGGCTGGGACAGTGATAGACTTGGCTCGGACTCGGGATAAGTGGACTCGACTCCAACCCTGGGAAATACTACTCTGACAGAGTAGCGTTTCCCTGGTAACAAATAACTGAACTCTGGGCTTGGCAAATTAGGCAAATCTAACTACATCTCTCATGAACTACATGCATTGTTTATTCGCTGCTGTTGGTTTTTAACATACATACAGGTGATTTGAATTGAGGGACAGATCTATGCAATGATGCATACTAGAAAGCAATAACTATTAAAGCATGATATATAGATCTCTAAAAACTGTTGAATAGGTTATATTTTTAAGGGGTGGAGTGGGGTGGGGTCTATGTGGGGAGACAAAAGAATCTGACAGGGTTTTCCATTCATCCTATTAAACACCATTAGTTCTGGCTCAAGGTTGTTTCCTTTTGGAGAATACTGTCACATATGTATATATTTTAGATCCTCCTGCAAGCAGGAACTCGCGAAGAAGCCATCATTGGCTTATCAAAGTCGCAAGCTGACCAAAGTCAGTCTCTTAGATTCATATTTTAACGTCCATGATTATGAATTGTCAACAACTCTGTAACTGGACGACAAACATGAATCTTGAAGTGTCTCAAACTCAGGACCTTATGATTGAAAGGCACCGGCATTAACCACTGAGCTAATACTCCCTAATATTGTAAAGTTGAGACCCTTATTATCCGTTAAGACCTTTGACCGATCATCCATAAACTTTTATTGGGAATCAGTGACAGTATACAAAACTTTGCTGGCCTTTTTCTAAGACACATGCAGCAAAATTGTCCCTATTGGATTATGGGCACTGCTATTAATTTTCATTATGAATGTCCAGAAAATTGACAAAAATAGTACTTATGCTGTTTTCTTAAACCCTGCTTTTTTTTCTCTCTCTTCTTTGCTTCTTGTTACCTTAGTGTAGAGGAAGCTAGGATGCGTATCACCACTTAACTCAATTTCATCTGCAAGCTGATGCCAAATTATCGAACATTTCATGAAAGATAAGGATTTGTGCTTTGATAGAAAACTTTTATTTGCAAGGAAATTAAACTAAGTGGATGGTATGGTTTAATAACTTAACAACCTAGTTACTTTTAATTCATTTTTTGTTATTAAAAATGGCTCACCATGTCCTACGATTGATATTTATATATATATATATGTATGTATATATATATATATATATATATGTATATATACTGCTACTTAATATTTCTCTTTAAAAAAATAAAAATAGAAAAAATGTTCTTAACATGATTGACACCACAAAATAAGTTGAATAGATATAAATTTGCCTATAAAGAAAAAAATGAATGAATATTATTAAAAGTTATGTCAAAACTCTCTTAAAAACAAAACACAAAGAAGAAAAAAATGTTTTCATCGATTTGTTACTTGACAACATACCACAATACTTACGGTGTTTTGGAGAGTGACCACTATAGCTCTTGGTGGACGGACCACTTTCCACACAATTAGCAAAGGGATCATTTCTATTACCCTGCAGTGAAATTCAAGGCATTCTGATATTCACAAAATATTAAAAAGCAAATTTATCAAATGTATCATTTAATACATAGAATGATCTTGATTTGACATTCACATAAAATGATTGTGAGACCTCCAACTAAAAGTTGGAAACTTGGCAAGTTATTATCTTAATCCTGCCATATATGCACCATATTTAAAACAGCTGGTCAAGATTCCAGCAACGGTACTGCAGTGCGTGAAATCTATCAGAGTCCAGCTTGGACATTTACTTTACATTTAATAGATGCAGAAGAATTAACTACTGTACTGTGTAAGAGCGAAAAACATTGGCTCCATCTTTAATGGAAATAATATGATAGCTGCCAATTGACTTAATCTGTATCTGGTCACATAAACATCAGATTACAAACTTGCAGGCTCCACACAGTATTGTCTTCTCATACTCATCTTTCATCAAGATGTCGATGCTGAATTCGCCCTAAATGCAGAAAAAGAACAAAGAAAGGAGGGGGGGGGTGGGGGGTTAGAATGGAATCTCAAGAGATCAGAAATTCTAGTTGTAATTAAGCCATAAAATAACTAAAACGAAAAATCATAGTTATAACGTCACATGCATGATCATGTTTTATATCGAAGATTGCCTACATTTTTTGGGTTATCGAAACATTATGAATACCATGGAAACAGATAATCCAAAAAAATAACATAACAACAAAATGAAACGTTTGTTCTTCGTCTTCTTTGAAATTTTGTCACCGATCAAGCAAATCTACCAATCGTTCTACGTAACTCTTTGTAGTTGAATTATAAGTGCCATTGTTTTCTAAGCATGTTGCAGCCCGGCAGATGGTTGCCTGGGATACGAAAAATCCTATTCTAAACAAGTTTGGCAACAAAA
The DNA here is from genome assembly GCF_037975245.1 of Apostichopus japonicus. Taxonomy (NCBI): domain Eukaryota; kingdom Metazoa; phylum Echinodermata; class Holothuroidea; order Aspidochirotida; family Stichopodidae; genus Apostichopus; species Apostichopus japonicus. The sequence goes on along the minus strand of NC_092563.1, from coordinate 16,487,877 downwards.
CAAGAAGCTCCTATGTAAATCACCTTGGTTTGCAGTACTGTCCAAATAAAGACCTCAATTTTATTTTAATTATTCAATATGCAAACGACAAGTCAACCAATTGATCTACTTTCACTTTAGATATTTTGGCACAGGTGGCCCAAGGGCAATGTCTCTCATCAGCCCTCACTCTAAGAAAGAGCTGTAGGGAAACTGTATGGGGATTACACATTAAAGCTGGCTGCATATATTGATGGGGATTATACACATTAAAGGCATTGAAGACTCGCCCCAAACCGCGTGCGGCCATCTGAAAAAGTTAACTTTCTGTTGCTTGCAAGTGACGTTTTGTTCATGTCGCTTCAAAATGCAGACAGTAATGAAACGTGATACCTTGCTATCTTTAGCTGGACCTGAGATGTCCATCGCTGTCACGTATCATTTGTACACTGTGCTGTGGGTATTGACTGCAGCTGTATGTACTGAGTGTACACTAGTGTCTAATTACCGACGGTAGCAAGCTGTGTGTGTATTTTCTGGGATCGATGGTGGTGTCTAACACTTCTGTTACACCTCATTTAAAACTAGGTCTGATTACCGGCATTAGACATTTCTTTTTGCGCGAGTCTTCACACCCTTTAAAGCTGGCTGTATATAATGATGGGGATTACACATTAAAGCTGCCTGCGAATATATTTGCTTGTAGTTCCTTTTCACTGTTTCATTGCCATTTACTTACTATCTAGCTGACTTTATTAACTGAAGCAAATTTCAGTGTTGCTTTAGATGTACTGCACTAATAATTCCCCCACACCATGTTGAGAAAAATAACATGACATGCCACCCCAACCCCCACCCCCTCTTACAACCCCCTACCAAGCCACACACTAAGTAAAAAAAAACACTATCTTGAATAGAAAACAAAATTGTATTATCTTTAGTTTAAATGTTCTATACTAATAATTCAAACATCATCAGCAGCACCAAGCACAGAATGACCCCCAATGCCCACCCTCCCTCTCCCCCCCCCCCCCCTTAATTAATTTGTTCTCATTTTCATTTGCATAATGTAGGGCAGAATTAATGTAGGTACTACTGCAGTAAATAACAACATATATATCGACTTCGCATGCCATCCTTAACATGAGGTCAACATATGCACCCTATTGTTACCGCTTCTTCAAATCTAGGCTACTTGTGATCATCGGTAAACACTACTGGGGTTCAATTAATTGTCAAACACAGTACGATCAGAGACCTTCAGACAACCAGATTAAAGGGATTAACTTGATAATAAACTATTCATCAAACTATGGACCCATGTTGATTACAACCAGAATCAGATAACCTTGTACCTGTCTACTGAAGTAAAGTTTTTCAGAAGGTTTGCTTGTCAGCTTTCAAATTGATCTAAATTGCCACAAATTACTGACAATTGTTGCAAAGGGAAGAAGTTAATGGAAATTGTATGATAGGCCTGTGCTTTTTTATCATGAATATCACTTGAGTTATACTTTAGGGTAAAGTAAGAAAACACTTTTGCTCTCAAAGGAAGTTAATTGCACCTTGCTGATGATTCAAGTGGGTGTATCGGGATACATCTGAATCTGAGAATAATAGAGGGGATGATGAAACCTCCAAGAAAATACATTTGGGCATCTTAGCAAATATTTGTTGTTTTTTAGTTTTGGGGAGGGGATAGATTTGCTTGAGGGGGTGAGGGGGGGGGGGAGGATACATATGACTGAAGAGAAAATTAAATTTCAATTTCAATTATTCAGAAGAAATAGACTATATTAATAATGCTACAATATGGTAGTTCATCCTCACCAGAATGATCAGCATTTCGTAAACTAGGGTGCACGGAACTCCTGGGGGTTCTAGGCAGGGATCCAGTGAGTGTGAAGCTATAGGCAAAAACTACAAACGTCACATCATCCATACCCATAAAAAGGGGGGTGGAGGAATGTTTTTTTCAATTGCTATAAACACTAAGCTAGATTTGGGACTGTGCTTCTACAACTCGTCCCGACCATGTTTTACAACTAATTTATTTCAGAAGATATTTTATATGAAAAATCATCAAACAATTTGCAACCCAAAGTCTATCGACTACGACCTCTAAATTCTCAAACCTCGGAAATAGTATTTTCTATACTTACTGATGGCATTAAGCTGGAGAGTGGCTGTTCTCTGAAGTAATATTTTTCACCTGGATGTGGGGTGAGAATAGGCAGAGAATAAGTTTGAATACAACTTTAATCCCAGATAACACCTTAGCAATACCTTTATAGCCTACCATGATAACTTACATAGCATCCATCTATACTATACTTATTATACTATACTATACTAACTTACTATAGCATACATCTAAACTATACTTACTATACTATACTAACTTACTATAACATACATCTATTGCAGATGCAAAACTGCTTTTGACCTTGCGAATTTCGACATCCTGGTTTTTCCACTTTGGACTATTAAACTGAAGGAAACAATTTTAGGTAATAACTGAATGCAAACTTATACTACAGTAATTAGTGTACTAAAGATTCACCAAGATGTGGTATAATAGGATATTCAAAAGTCTACTTAAGACCACAATCTTTTCACTTGTTCTTTTGTAAATTAATCTGCTTTCTTTGTAAAGCGCCTTGAGCAGTGACTTTTGTCTACTGATTTGGCGCTATATAAGTCTCATTTATTATGATTATTATATATGTTACTAACACGACAGGAAAACAAAAATGATCAAGTTTGTAGGACAAAAACTTTCTGAACTGAAACTAAAGAATTATACTAACTCATTATTGAAGAACATCCAGCCCCAATGGATCTTGTTCTTTGGCTGAGGGGGGGGTGGGGGGCAAGGGGTGGGTATCATATGTGTATTAAAGTAAATATGGGATATTGCTTTGTCAGAATTTTTAAAGCAGTAGAATCGAACTCAACATGCCGATATTAAACCGTAAGTGTAACCTAGCTAGTGGTCGGCTGATTCTCTTACGCTAGTTGAAGGCCGTTTGCAAGTGAATTTCACAAGACAAAGCGTAAACTTTCAGCATTTCAGTGAAAGACTTCCAGAACTTAGGCCTACTCGTAAGCTCTCTTGAACTATTTGTAATTACCTTTTGCCATCGGACAGATAAAGAATTCATCTTCAAACTTTTCTGCCATTTCACAAATATCAAATGTTTTGTGGAAAAAGACTGTTTCATAGTATAAAACTTTAACCTCTACGGTACCAAATGTTATGTCTGCTTCTGCATTGGGAGAAGGAAAAAAAAGAGAATAATAACGATTGATGTGTTGATGTATGCATATTCATAGGTATGCATATTCATAGGTAGCTAGGTCATCAAAATTCTGCCAGTCCACAAAGATGAAAGTTTTGTGGAAAAGGACTGTGTCATAGTATACAACTTTTTAACTCCATAGTACCCTTTGTTATGTCTTCATTTGCATTAATGGAAGAAAAAGGGGTGAAAAAGGAAAATCATTTGTTTGATGTATGCATATTCATAGGTAGCTAGGTCATCCGAATGCTTCCTCAATATGGTGAGATGGTCAAAATGACAGGTCAATTATGTTGAACTGCATGGAAGCACTTTACTTTCACCATTCACTACATTTCTCTTTAAAAAAAATTGAGAGAAATTTCTTGTATTTTAGATTCCGATTGTTGGTATGCTTGGAAAACAAAATCACTTATAGTAGAGATACAACCTTCACCAAACTGACCTCCCTTGGTTCCCTTGGTTCCTATTTATAAATATGTACTTTTATGTATTTATACTGGATTTTTAATAAATTTGATTTTCTTAATAACCTTGAATAGACAGGGAAACCCATCCAATATTTGTGCACATTCCAAGCAATAATTACGCCCATGAATGCATCATAAAAATTTCACTCATAATTCCATAAATCACCAAGAACATATCATATTTTGGCAGTTTGGTATGTGTTTCAAAGGATGCAATTACAAAACTCAAATTTCTGTAACAGACTCTCCAGAAAGAAGCAAATCCTTCCCAAATTTAAATTATCATCGGGTTATTTGTTTTTTCCAATTTGAGATTTGCCCTAGATGACATTAATATAATGATCTGCTTGACAGTACATGAAACCCAGGGGCTGTCCCTGGAAATCATTGATGGTGAGTCGCTGGCACCAATGAAAGTTAATAGTTAATTAGTTAGTCTAAAACTGTGGCTGTTTCTATTTCATTACGATTTGGTAACAGACATATATCTGATCATGTCAAGAACCTTTGTCACTCATTTTATTTCTATAATAAGAAATGTATTTTCTGTCATGAAGATAGTACATGTTCCTGTATTTTATGTGCATGATCCCGGCCATCGCTGTTGTGATCTAATCAGAGAATTCATAAAGGTATAAACAAATAGACTTTTGCATTATTTGCATCATCTAATCAGCGTACTGATTAAAAAACCTTGCTGTTCCCATGGTAATAATCTACATATTGTATACACATAGAGATATTGATAGCTGTGCGCTTGATTTAACAATATTGAAATCTGATTTATGTTAGATGAACCTCTGAACTCCAGGTTATTGTACTGTATTCATCCTCCTTAATGAGGCCCCCCCCCATTGTACAAGACGAAATTAAGGGTCCAAAGTTTGAATGTTTTAAATGAACTTTGTGCAACATCGTAATTATCTTAATGTGTTATCATTAGTAGATAACAGCTAGCGCCTTCTGATCTGAGAATGTACAATAACTATTATATTTAATTCAAGCAGGGTGACAACTGGATCAATTATACAGTGGAGTGTGGAGTGTTAGCTCAGTGGTTAACGCCGGTGCCTTCCAATCATAAGGTCCCCGGTTCGAGTCACTCCAAGATTAATGTATGTCGTCCAGTTACAGAGTTGTTCACAATTCATAATCATGGACGTTAAATATGAACGAAAGAGACTGACTTCGGTCAGCTTGCGAATTTGATAAGCCAATGAGGCTTCTTCGCGAGTTCCTGCTTGCAGGAGGATCTAAAATACATACATTAACTATATATTTAATTCAAGCAGGGTGAAAACTGGATCAATTATAAAGTAAGATTACTTCGCTTGTCCTTCCTTATGCATGACACTGCTATTCGATTTATTTTTCTCACGGCCTATTTGTGCCAATTGACGTCCCAACAGTCTTAACTGTTTTATCAGGCAGAAGTCGGCAAATCTTCCTGGACAGTACTACTTGATTGGTCATTGGCCGATGAATATGTTGAAATCTTAAAATTATGTTCTCACATGTTCGCTATGCAGACTATAGTATACGTGTTACATCCTTTAGTGCAGCCTTTGGTACCGTGGTGGTCCACCCTGGGTGTCCACTCAGGGCACCAGTCTCCAAAAATAATTATAATCAGTTGAAAGCTTTACCAAATTTAACAACAGATTCCTTACAACAATTGATATCATAAATGAAATATGATAAATAGATAAAATAAATTATAGTTAAATAATGTTAATATAAAAACAAAGAATTCTGTAATATTGTGTATGTTACGCAGATCGTACAACCACACATACTTCATCAAGCACATAACAATACGCTACATTTACATATAAGACAAAGCTACAAATTGTATCTATCCTCTTCCCTACTCCCTCCTCCACCCTTAGCACCCAAAACCCCATCCCCCTCATCATCAAATGTGTCAACATATCTTATTCAGTTGCTGACCCTAAAATGAATTAACTGCAAGGGTATAAATAGTTATAAGAACTAAAAGATTACTTGTTGCTTTAATTTACTCTGGCATGGCGAGATCCTTTTGATTAAACGTTGTTGTCTATCTTTCCAGACCATTTCTGTTTATCAACATTTTAATTGTCAATACTCCTTCAGTTTCTAGTCAGGTAGTTAAAAGCGAACCATTTCCATCAAACTTCAGTCTTGACCGCAAACTTTGAGGTGTGTATTAAAAACCAAAGAGAAGTGACGGTTCAGAACTGATAAACAATTCAAATATTATATCACGTTACATTCACGTAAATGCCGATGCCGGCAACAAGAACTTTGGCACCAATTAGGCAAACTTTGCTTGTATATATATCAGTCAGGTGAGTGATGTTAATTGATCCATTGTTCTAATCAATTAACGACAGGATGTGTCAAAAGAGAGCTGTGTTCCAATGGGGTTCTCCGGTGTCTAAAAAGAGGGCACTCACGGTCATAGCGTTCCTTTATGTGTTATTACTTTTAGGTTTTCTTAAGTTTAGTAATTTTATATTCCAGGTATTGGTTCTTTTGTACAGTGCTCTTGAGCATGTTTTATTTTATGATAACAGCACTTAAATATATGGTATTTATTATTATTATTATTATGTGCGTGACCTGTACTGCTTAATGATCTATGAACTAAAGTCTAATATTTTGCCTAGCGCGCATAGAAACCCTGTGGATGCATGCAACAAGATCGTGTAAAAGTGCTCGCAAGCTGGGAAAAATTCCGATGAACTTTCTGACAGACACGCTGGGTGATGGCGTAATTTGTGGTTCCACTTGTGCAGTTTAGCAATACGAAATTAAAGCACGCTTTAGTTAAAACAGGAGTAAATATGCTTAAAACAGTTACTGTAGCTACGAATTTGTTTATCTATAAAATTAGTGATCATCTAATATTAATTCGCTATGATCGGTAGTCAGAGACGGCAGCCTGTTTCGCACTAGATAGGACTGATTAAGGCAGTGACATATATGTTGAATTTGAATGTTGCTGGAGGGATACCAATACTACTAGAGTAAGCAATTATCATTTATACTCTCTCGTAAATATTTAGTTCAATTTGGTGTCTTATAACTCAACAATTGATGTGCCTTTTTTTTTTTTGTAAGAGTATCACTGTATTACATATCAGACTAAACTGCAAACACTTAAAGGTGCTGCTGCTAACCTATCACATTGGCTAATTGTAAGTCGTTTTCCTGATGCCAAAGGTCATTTTCTTTTTTTATGATTCTAGAAATATCTCTGTATATCAGAGAACCCTACAGTTTCCATTCCATAGTTTACGAGCAGAGCCAAAGTAGCTACCGTAATTAGTTCAAATCTAGATGGGCCATTTCATTACATTAACTAACTATATGGGAGCAGTGGTGGGATTACACAGGCGCAAGGGTGGTTGGGGGGCACTTGCCTCCCCCCCACTCTGTCCTATACCTTGAGAGTTGGTTTTTCTATCTAATCCGGTTGGTAAATTGGTTGGTTCTGCTTCAGCAGTACTCAGGGATGAGACTGAGCCGGGGAAAAAAAATCTGAAATTTATCGATCGCCGTCCTGGGGGAGGGGTTTAAGGGGAGGGTGTCAGGTAAGGAGGGCTTAGATGCAAAATGGTGGACTCTAGATGGAATCTATCACCATCACGTAACTCGCCAAAAAAGTGTGGAATTTCTGCTTGTATAATTTATCCATTAGCTTTTTTGAACCAAAAAGAAGGCTTTTTTGCTTGCTTTGTGCTACTTGATTCCACCACTGGTCATATTCGGTGTTCCTTCCCTTCACAGTCCAGCATGTTCGGCACAAAAAAAAAAAAAAAAAAAAAAAATTAAATCAAAAAAATAATAAAAAATAATAAAAAACGCGAATTACGAGAAAAAACGCGAAAATGAAAAAATAAAAAAATCGGAAATCCGCGTTTCCGCGGAAGAGTCTCATGCCTGAGTACTGACAACTCTGCGATACTTTTATACTTATTTATATGATGTAATTAACAGGCAATCCATTGTGAAGATTCTTCTTTAAATCCATAATGCACCAGTCCTAGCAAACTACCACTACTTATTTTAATGTCTCAATGCGGAAAAATGATTTGAGGGTGGGTGTAAAACTGTTTTTCAAGTTGCAGAATGGGTGACCATTATTTAACTTTCTAGCATATTTAAGGTCAATACTGATGACCTTTGACCTGTAATTAAAAACGATAGTAAATATTTTCCTCCAATGGAAGAAGAGATATATAATCATTAAAGCAAGTGTGTTGAGTATGAAAGATTCTCTAAAAACTGGAATTGACCATTTTTTTTACATCGAACACAAGCGTTCTATTTATTCTTACCGAATGTTGTATTCATGACCAACGACATCGTCAACGATCCATCATTATTAAAGAGGATAATTTTGCCGACTAAAATCGGATCCTCGTCATCTAAGATACAAGAAAAAAGATTAAAAGCGAAAAAGGTTAAAAAGATGGATAGACATTCAATCGTGTACTGTGGCAAAGTCTATGGAACAATTTTCACACTTAACCTGCATGTTCGAAGTAAATAGATCTCTGTATTAAAAGATTTGAGGTTTTGATATATTCGTTATAGTCCAAGAAAAAATTTGAGTGCTAGTACAAATGTTTCTCTAGCTTTTCTGGTTTTCAAGTAATTCAATTTTAAAATATATGCTACACCTCTGAAATAATCACTTTAAGGTTAAGATGACGCAGGCCTACAGTGTTGTATAAATTATATAATAACTCAACCAAAGTTTGTTCTTTTTATTTCATATAATAAAAATGCAGAGCACCTTTGGACCTGCAATCGACACCATTTGGCCATCAAAATATTGTACTACATTGTAAACCAAGTCTTTTGAGGCCATAAAAGTCTCTCGTTTTCCCCATTGTGTAGTATGTGCACATCTGAGAAAACTGACCTGAGATATATAAAACTGACCTGAGATATATAAACAGTCCAGTCATTTTAATTGATGACCCACCCTCAGATGCATTTATACCATACCCCCTACCCCCCCCCTGCAAAAAAAAGGAAAAAATTCAAAAGTTGTTACTAGCATAATTATAAAGTAGACCTACTATGTAAACACAGCATTCTCAGAATGCACCATTTGCCTCTTAAAGTTACTGTACATGCTTCTCTGAGGGAGGACCCCCCCCCCCCCCCATCATTGGAGTCAGCTCTTCCAACAACCTCCATTATAAAATCCTGGATCTGCCCCTGATTGAAATGCAAAAGGTATTTTTTATTTAAATCCTCACCCTCTCCCCTCCCCCCTCCCATCAGTTAGCTATTTCATTTTGACAAAAGCATACGATATTCAAGATTCATGATCTACCAAGACACCTTCACAGCTAAATACATCAGACTATCTTTCTGTCGCTGCGCCTTCTCTTTGGAACGAACTCCCATTCAAGTTTGTGACTCTCCCTCACTTTGTATATTCAAGAGACAACTTGAAACATTTGTTTGATTCCTTGTTTCTTTTTTTCCTTCTTTTTTTCCCCTTGGTTTTCTTTGTCCCTCTCCTACTTTGTAAAGCGCTTTGAAACTCTGTTTTAAGCGCTATATAAATGTAATTTATTTTTATTATTATTATTATTATATAAATAAATGTACTCACCACAGTATGCCCAAGTGTTTCCGATATTTACAAACTCGTTCTCCTTAATCCAACCGTCCCAGTCAAACTTTTTTATTCCATGTTTCTCCGACGTTGATTTCGGCACATCCTTTTCGGTGTCATTTAAAACAGAATTATTTTGGTCTACCTCTGTTTCTTTCCCCAAAATGGTGGACCCATTAAATGTCTTTTCATCCTCAAACCGTGTCAAATTACTAGAATGATTTACGGGGTCTTCTCGCAGTCCGCCCCGATCGGGCTTATCCCTCGCAGATTTGAAAAACGACGGTCTTTCGATGGTATCCATGTTTCTGTTGGCATCTAGCGTTTCCTCCGCGGGAGGATGATCGAAGTATTTCAGATATGTTCCTAGAATGATTGTTACGGTGCACAAGACACCTACCGCTGCCTTCCACGACATCCGGAGTCCACGTGATTTGCAGCAAACTTTGGGATAAAAAGTCTGACGGAAAAGAAAAGATGCAAAAGAGAGAAATTTAGTCCTAACTCAGAGAGTTGACAGTTATGATCAGCAACCATATCTTCATTATTCATTCACTCATTCATTTATTTAAGCAAAATGGTCAAAGGTTCTCTGTAATTCCTGTATTAAACATTAATTCGAAACCCTTTCAATTCCCCTGTCGACGTTTAAAAACCCTCACCGCTAAGGACTGTTAAAATTCAGTCAAAGCCTGTAGGATCTCAAGAGCTCTATGACGATAAACTTCAGTCACATGCAAGTCACATGAGTATGGTGTAGGGCCTACAGTAAAGTACTCCTGGTATCAAACAAACTACATGAATGAGATCAAGATAATTTGTTTGCAAAGATTGGTTGACCTAAGGTCATCCCATAACCAATGACCTAAGCTTTCAAGCTGAGAGACTTTCAATAACAAATTTGTCCACCAACAAATCTGTATACTCTGCGATCATGCATGATCACTCACTGTGTGATAAACAGAACAATATCTGGATTATTTTCCCTTTTTTCAATTGATCCTGAAAGATTAAAATTCAGTCTTGACATCTTGATTTTCGGCTAGCTTTTCACTGTGGAGAGAATTAAAGTGTTAACCAGCCCTGAGAGCTGTGTGTAATGTTTTCAGTCAGTATAAGTACCTGTAACGATGGCAGGTCAGTCGGGAGCATGGTAATAAAACAAAAACTAGTAGAACATGGTTGATGTATGCACATGAGTGAATAAAACCTTTTTGAGTGAATATTAGCATTTCAAAGTCACCAGTATTGGTCCAAATTGAGCATTAGCATGGTAAAGTTTCGTTATAAGAAGTAGGCCTATATACATTCCCTGGAGTTTCCGAATATTCCAATTCCAGAGATAAGGATCGGTTATAACCGACCATCTGTATCGACTGGACCGATATAAAACTGATCGCTTTGACAAATATCGCTTTTAAATCGACATACATGTACCACTGTGTACGTGTCAAATTTCTTTGGTTTTCTAAGTCAAGTAAATCTGGTTTATGGCTATTTTAATTAAGACATGTTGATTTAAACTGGGGTAAGTGATAAGCAAGTTTTTGTGGCAAAGATGTGAATTAATATTTCAGTTTTAGTGAACATTTTTTTCATGAATGCATCTGGCAACAGTCGTCACGGTATAATTGGTGATTTTCGTTTTTCTTTATATCATGGGTTTCCCTCTAACTGTTCATTGCAAAATGTTATATGGTAAGCATAATTTCCTTTTCCTTGTTGGTAACTGTTCTTAGCAGTGTTGGAAAGTTGGTCATCCAAATGATCTCTGTCGTATAAGCTTAAGAAGATGGCTGGATTTCTATCTCCTTCAAGCAATGATATAAATACATTTAAATCTGGATTATCTGGACCCTATAGATTAATCAGATATCCAGCTATACTTGTGTATAGAAAGTGTTAAAACACACTGTCTTTATAATCCAGGGTTTAAACAAACTTTGAGTTTACATTTATTTGAAAGATGGCTTCCTTGGAATGCAGACATTAACATAGATGTAAAAGAATTATTTTTTTACATTTTATACATTCGTTGTCACACTGATCAAACAGAAGTTGTTAATTTTAGTGCATAATAAGACATATTTAATATAATTGCATCAGTTTGGATGCCCAATCCCAACTTAAGTGATCTATATTTCACCTCATAACATTGAGATTGCTTGTGGTGGACTATATTTCATGCCTATAGACTGCTGGCAAGAAATTAGTACAATTTCCTATATAAACAGTATAGGCCAGCTATACTCACCTTCGAACTTCCCATCCTAGCAATGTGAAATCCTCCTCATGTAACTTTGACAGCCTCTATAGACTGCATGCACAACCTGCCTGAAATACTCAGCGACTGTTAATTTTTATCTAGAGTACTGTATATTGAGACAGATAATTCTATACTCTAATTATCCAGGGAAGAACAGTTTGATGAAATCAATTATTGACCTTCTAATCTAAGTTGGAAATACCTGCAAACAGACTTTTTAGCTACTGCATGTATAATGTCCTCTCTTAATATGCACGGAAATAGCTACCGTCAAGCAGTATAAGGTCTACACTTTACCTCAACATTGACAAGAATTAGTCTTCTTAATTAACTCTGCTGTTATGTTAACTTTAAATTGTTAGTGCCTCGATAATCACACGTATTCGCTAACTTAACTGGTATCTCACCTCTCAAGTGCTGTCATTACTTGATTCAAATGATAACAGTGGTTGTCTCTATACTCCAAAGTTCTCTGACCTCATTTACTTTATACCGGGAATTCTTCTGATCGTGTATATCTCTAATCCTGATCGAGGTTCGACGCTTGACGACTAGACCACTTCTAACTAGCTTAGATTTGAAAACAAAGTAAACTCTGAAAGGCCAGTTGAACGACATACTACATGTTCAACACGCGCTAACTCGAACCACAATCAGCTGATCGTAAAAGTTCGTTGTAACTGTTATGTTGACTTTGTATTCACCTACCGTGCACTGCAATCTGATTCGTCAAGAGTTTATTGTATTTAAAAAAAATATGGCCGTTTGGGGTCAAAAGGTCACTCTCACTAGATGAAAACATGGTTCACACTGTTGAGTTTCAGTGAGGAAGTTGTTGCTATCGTGTAGTCGTCATTCGTTGTCACACATTCACAAAATAAATCCGAAACAAAGAGTTGGACGGAGCCAAGATTTTCAATCAGGAAAACAAGAGCATTGTTCTTCATGGTGTCGGTCTATTTTGGATACACGTGACTAATATATTTTGGTGTATGGATATATGCATCGATGAAAACATTTTTGCGGATATGACAACTTGGCTCGGGTGCTCGGGAACTAATCTATCATGTTATGATTCTTCCACAAGTAAAAACAAATTTGTTCTCGTGCCCAGGATAATTTCAAGACTTAGTTTACCTACACGAAAAATGTAAAGTCGGCTCGTGGAGAGGTGGAAGGCTGGGGCGGGGGTGGCTGGGTGTCGGGCAGGGGTGGCTGGGTGTCGGGCAGGGGCAGGGGTAGGGGCTCGGGCAGGGGTAGGGGCTCGGGCAGTGAAATTACCGACTGTAATTCTTGGATTTTATTTGTCATGCCAGTGGCATCATATTTCCACCGGCGGTTGGGTCAGTTTTTCAATTTCAATTAAATTTTAACAGTTAAACATCAGACTTTTCTATGGAAACGACTTGGCTGCCTATAGTTTAACCAGGAGGTGCTAAATCGCCCGCACACATGATTTACACAATGCAGACTGTTAATTAACCATCAAAACAACACTGAGGATCTGACGTCATCAACAGATCTGTATAAAATGAGCATTACAGGGGAGGGGAGTGAGTGGGAATTGAGCTGGTCGGACATATAGCACGCACAGTAGCACACATGCAAGCGTTGTCAATTGAAGGGATATTCCCATTCCGCGTGTACATTCGTTACCATCGTCTACACAATAGACAGGTCATTAAAATATGTTCATTTCATCTAAGGTCACACCAAATGTTGACCTGTGTGTTTACCAGGAAGCAGACGGATTTATGATATATCTATTTTTTTGACGAAACGGAGTCCCATGATAATTCCCTAGATGACAGAGAGGTGAAATAGTTGAACACGCAGCTGGGGACACGTACGATTTGTTCTGATTATATGCCTAGGATAAGCACCTGCGAGAGGGGTGGGTGGGTGGGTGAGTGGGAGGAATGGGAGTTATTTTAAATCTGTTAAAGGCATTGAAGACTCGCCCCAAACCGCCTGCCGCGCTCTGAAAAAAAAGTTAACTTTCCGTTGCTTGCAAGTGAAGGTTTTCTCTTGTAGCTACAAAATACAGACAGTAATGAAACGTGATACCTTGTTATCTTTAGCTGGACCTGAGATGTCCATCGCTGTATCGTTTGTACACTGTGCTGTTGGTATTGACCGCAGCTGTATGTGCTATCTGTACACTAGTGTCGTATTACCGACGGTAGCAATCTGTTTGGATGTATTTTCTGGGATCGATGGTGGTGTCTAACACTTCTGTTACACCTCATTCGAAACTAGGTCAGATTACCGGCATTAGACGTTTCTTTTTGCGCGAGTCTTCACACCCTTTAAGTATAGGTATAGGCACTCTCCCTGTGTCCTCAAAAAGTTAAACCTTCGACACTGAGGCAACAGAACGTACACGTTTCACAAGGTAACACGGGTTGTAGGCACTACGGGAGAATAAGAACAGGGCCACACTTCAATGTTGTACCCATTTCATTCTGCATGTCGCAACCCCGCACGGATGTATACCTGCTCCCATGAAATGAGAATATTATACCCCCCCCCCCCCCAACAACAAAAAGAAAAAGAAAAGGAAGATATATATTATAGCTACATTGAAACGCTTGAAAGATCCTATCATGAGTAGAACTTGTAAGCCTCTCCTTACCAACAATATATAGGCATATTTCATGTTTTCCTTGTCATAAAGTTGGCCGGGCTGCTGTAAAATGGTCTTGGAAACCGCAGCAGTGGACCACAGAAACTTCGCCCACCGAGGGCCGCATGAGGCCCTTGGGAGGCGACATGCCCACCTATCGGATAAATACGTTTGATGTGTATGATTGTTGTTTTTTCTGTTCTAGTTTTGTGTACCATTTACGGCATTATAAGATAAACCTATATACGCTATGAAAGCATACATGGTGTTTTCATATTCACCGGAAATTCTGAGAGGATATCCTATATTGTTCTCAGCGTCACCGAAACTGGTAGCAAACAACATATTTGCCAAAAACAACAGTGAAACCAACATATCAGTCGATATCGATGTAAACAGATATTAGTTCTTCAGCCGAAAAGACGGTGAATATGACATAATGTGCAGCAATCTACCGTCAGATGCCCAATGTATAAACTATAGACCGAAGCAGAAAAAGAGTATAGCCGTTATACGATTTTCCTTTTTTTCAAGAACAAAGACAATGAATCCTTGGGAGCTATAAACCATGCAGGCATAAGCCATTTTGAATGTCCGTGGGGGGGGGGGGGTGGAGGTGCCGGTGGTCAGGGGTCAGGGGCAGTGAATTTACCGACTGAAATACTTGGCCTTTCATTGTTATGCCAATATCATATTTTCCACTCGTCCGTTGCATTACTTGAAGGTGACAGAAGGAAACATGGAAATATATTGTGAAAAAAATATGAAGGATTTATTTTACCAACCATGATGCAATGTTTAATATGATAAAAATACCTTGAAGTATTATAATGTGTGGCAGAAGCAAGTCTCATCACTGAAATTAATGAAAACCTAACAAAGTGACAGAGTCGTAGCAATAGGCGGTTCAAGTAGTTCATTGGACCAGGGCCACAATTTTCGTGCCCCCCCCCCCCCACCCCTAGGTTAGCTTCCAACATTTTGACTCCACTGATCTCACTGCTGTCAGTGATGTTTTGTATGAATGATTTAATGAGTGCCAACATACCTGCCTACCATGCCTTGGTCTCTCTTATGCTGATTTTTCTAGCTAATAGTAAACAAAAAGTACATATGCTTTCAGATATGTTAATTGATGATATTGAATGAAAACCCAACAAATTTATAGAGGCGTAGCAATAAGCGGTTCTAGTGGTCCATTGGACCAGGGCCTCAATTTTCGTGCATGCGTGATATGCTGGACATTTTAGCGGTAAAATGGTTAATATAAAATCAAAAAACGGGAAAAGTAGTCTCTGTGGTGACGTTAGGAAATGGACAGGAATTTACACGCCATATTTCAAGCGCTTAACAGAAAACTGTATTAGGAAATTTCGCGACTTCCTCTTCTGAAAATGGGGATTCTCCCGTGTCCTTTATTTATTAATTAGAGCCGTATATAGACAAGGTACGGATGTGTTTTCAATACTAGTGGGGCAACTTCGTGGCTCCTCGTGCTTCATTTCTGTAGG
Source organism: Apostichopus japonicus (assembly GCF_037975245.1). Classification (NCBI taxonomy): domain Eukaryota; kingdom Metazoa; phylum Echinodermata; class Holothuroidea; order Aspidochirotida; family Stichopodidae; genus Apostichopus; species Apostichopus japonicus. The sequence continues at coordinate 16,472,100 of NC_092563.1, read as the reverse complement.
CGCATATGGAAACGTTTGCTCTATAAACGGCCCGTTTTCGGATAATTAAATGCTGTTGTATACGCACTCAGGAAGCGTTACGGTTTTCACTCTTCGAAATTTCTAAGAGAGCACTGCACACTGTGTTGTGTTCAGATTAGCCGCGTAAAGGAGGGCTTCATAAATTTCTTACGATGCTTTTGATTTGCTGGTGGAAAGTACGAGCCTTAATATTGACCAATCAAGTCGAATTTTATATCACTAGCGAAAAGAGTCAACGAACTTTTTCTTTGGCATAGGAAAGAAATTACGAATACACAATCGCACTCCCAGCAAGCACAATGTAAGCATTGAGATATAGGGACATTTTAAAGAGGTTCACTGCTTTTCGAAGTGGTTTGTATTTTTTCAGTACTTTTTCAGTTTTTTGATAGTTATGAAAAGGTTAGCGCGAAATGTGCTAAGTTTGTAGCGATATTTGCTGCGTTAACGGGGTGCTTTGGGCCGAGTTCCGCAAGGACTCCATGTGAAATCTGCGCTTAAGTTTAAAACCTTTATTTCCTGCGCAGACAATGTCAAATCGATGGGAAATCGCAGACGGGGTCGGCAGAAGTTGCGCGCGGTATAATTCTTCCAAATCACGGCGGCTTAATTAAGCTGATAGGCATGGCTTACCGCCTCAATCCCGGCCTTGGCCAAGACAAAGATGTATGTACACAGTACATCTATCTGTCTGTCTGTCTGTCTGTCTGTCTATCTATCTATCTATCTATCTATATATATATATATATATATATATATATCTATCTATTTATCTGTCTATCTATCTGTCTGTCTATCTATATATATGTCTGTCTGTCTGTCTAATCTATCTGTCTGATCTCTCTGTCTGTCTGCCTGCGTGCCTGCCTGTCTGTCTGTCTGTCTATCTATCGGACCCCGTTTGTTTTCAATTTGTTAATAAAAATACACTATTCTTATTTTTCCGGTCCCGTCTATCCCCATGTGTTTCCGGGCCCCCTATTGACCGCGGGGCTATACCACCCCACCACCCCCCTCCCATTTGTAGACAAGGAACTGGCGCTATAATCTCCCGCCCCCCCCCCTCCCTCCCACCACCATCGTCAGACCTGCAAGCAAGGGAACTGCCGATTTGTAGACAAGGATCTGTCTGGCTTGCATGCACAGTCACCGGAACCTATAGTGTGATGGTTATATTCTTCTAAATGACAAGACTACATGTGAACGCCAGGCTCATATGCTCTTTCGCTAAACTGATTACCTAATGAACATACTAATGGGAAAGTAATCATCAGTTTTCAAAATACTGCATAATTATGACATTTACAATTATTTATGAGAGTCAAACCAATGTCTACTACTTTAAAACTGATGAAAACAGTCCGTCATCGTCGTCGTAGCGGCAAGCAAGAGCCGCCATTTTGACTCGTTCCTTGCAACCTCGATGAATGTATACATTTAATATGTGTGTCACAAGGTATCTGTCTGTTGACATCCGCCAAAACATATTCTTTTTGCAATTAATTCGAGGTTGAACCATTTCCTTCACAGATTGACTGGATTTTATTTGAACAAAAATATTTCTGAAGGTACACCATTATTTACTTTCTGTATATTTAAATTGCCTTTTTCTCGATAGAGAAGAATCCAACCGGTTGTGCTCAGTTTCAGGAATCCTCTAGTTTTCAGTTAATATTAATACTGAGCTGAATTAATCCGCTCGGGAGCTTTAAGCACATTTTTTACTGAAATTCTAAAATGTCCTAAAGTGTGAAAAAGAAATGTAAAAGAAACCAAAGAGCCTACTGTAGTACGAACCTGACAAAAATGATTTCCTGGGCACTTATCCATACAAAAATCCTTACTCTAGACGTCTTTTAAGGTGATATTTTTCATTCAGCTTGAAGCCCAGACAGATTCAACATTAACCTCATTCTGCAATGCTATGTCAGATAATATTATCGCACAATGTGGTTGATAAATGAAAATGGAAGTCATAGTAGTGAAACGAGGGCGCTACACCAAATTTGAGGAAAAATAAAAAAAGATAGACTCGGAAACAAGTTTGATCGTAAGAGGCATACTCTAAATACTACATAGGCGAAATACTAGATTGGTGTTGGTGCTCAAACATCGGGTATAATACGGTATACAGAAACTTTGGGACAGGTAGAAGTAGGTGACCCACTGAAAAATAAACAATAATTTGCTTTATATCTTGTATCCCTGTCTTTTCGACAACAGCGTCATGAAAACATAAACCTTTCATTACCAAAATGTGAATTAGAATTGATCTTGTCTGGTACGTGTAGTTTTACTTATATGTTATGTATTGACAACGGGGCATGGAGAGATGTCCACACGACAGATGGATCATAGCACGCCAGTTTGCAGTAGTGTGTATGTTTTGATTTTGTTGGTTCATTTTCATTTTCTTTGAAAGCTGAGTTTCTGTGAGTAACAGGCGCGTAGCCAAGGGGGGAGGGGGAAGGGCTCGACCGCCCCCCCCCCCCCTTGAGCATATTTTTTTTGTATGTTTTTATGATATCGTTAGTAATTTCAAGCTTAGATGCAACTTACAATGCCTGGGAAGTGCAATTTCCAGCGATCTGGGAGGCATTTTCAGCCAAAATTCTCTTATGCGCGTAGCGCCAACTTATGGTGGTGCTACGCTTAGATAGTTTTCAATGCCGAAACTAAGGTTCTGTTAATTTGCCTAATAGGTTTTCCCCTCCCTTGGCAAATTCCTCGCTACGCGCCTGGAGAGTAAAATTGTTGTACGAAGATAGGCTACTTTTGGTTTTCTTTGAAACCTCAGAGCGATGTAGAACGGATCGGAACAAGTTGGATAACACGGCGTCACAACAAATTTGCATATTTTGTCGAGTTTTCGACTTTCATATATCTTGGCAACATTTAGGGAAGTTGCCGATGTTTTAGATTCTTGACAACAACTCAAAAACACGATATTTATTGACTTTTAAAGTGAGACGGATATCACATCTTGACCAAAAAGTGTACAATTATTATCGAGAATTCGTGTTACACTAAAATCTACATCTCGTCTGGCCTGCCAGGACTACCGTAGTATGGCGTATTCCTTTTCCTTAGAGTTGTTAAAGTGTTCCCAACGAATACGGTATGCAGCTATACATCCTTTAGTAACCATTGAGCCTAGTTTTCATCTAGCTAGAGTGATTTCACGGTAGGCTGTGTATATGCTTGAACATGACAAATCCCATAAGAACTGAAAAACGATCGTTTCTCGCCTCCTAAAGTAGGCTTATCGACTAAAATTCTCAGTAAACGTAAGACCGTATTCCAAAACAAATTTAATCGCAGAAGCGAACTAGCTTGAGAGGGCTAAATCTGTGCACTAGAATGATCTTGAATAAAGTTACCATACATCGGGACTTTCATTGCCAAACGGTCCTCATTGCATCCACCACCCCATCCCTCCCGGCACCCTTTTTCTACTTGTATCTATAATTCGCTGCTCGTTTGTTAATACTGTATTCATCATTTATAACCTAATATTATTATAAACAATAATGGAAAACCATCGACGTCGATTATTGTAGAGTCCATAGTCTGGATGACGTTGCGAAAGAGCGCCATCGTTAACGTACCTGGAAAAATGTGGAATTATGCGATTGATGAAAATGATAAATAAAAGTAAAATAAAAATGATAATTAATATCACATATGAATATTCAATAATAATATTTAATTCCTAAGAGAGAGAGAGAGGGATAGAGAAATTGTCATATCCAGTTCTTGGGATGATTATGTTTCATTCGAAAAGTTCTGATATTAAAGGATTAAACGATGTTAAATAGTAAATATAAAAGTATAATGCCCCAGATATGCTAGAAAATCATCACAAAATGGTCACCAATATACATAAACTTAATACGACCACATGTCACTCTCACAATATTTCCCCACTTGAAGACAACACATATGGTCTTAGTTGGCATACCTCGATGTCTGGGAACCGTAAGTTGGACTGTTGGATGATCAGAACCTCCCCGCGGGAAGGTGTTAAGATGCTTTTAAGCACACTAAAACCTGGTAGCTACACCCTGGTGAACTTTGACCGAAGCAAACGGTACCGGTACTACATATAAATGCTCCCGTTTACTAACACAATAAATCGCCAAAGTTTTGTAGTTTGTTAAGGGTACACCCTATTAAGTCGAAAATTCTTCAACAGTTTTTCAAAGTTGCATAATATTGTAGGCTCGCACCATTTTCCATCCTAGCACCTTCCATGTTAACAAATTTCACAAAGAGGAGGTGACAACCCGAATTCCCATGGATGACAAAACATCTAAGCCTCCCACTCACCTCCCCCACCCCAAGATAGTTTGTGGCGCCCCTATAGGGTCGAGCCTATATAGTGTCATGAAAAAGCCATGTAGGCTTCAAGTTTCGGAAGTTCGTAAAATGGAGACAAAATTGTAGCTTTGCCCTTTTCACGACACGGCCGTCGGGATTTTTACGGGCCTGCAGCGGTTTGTAAACTTTTAGGGCCATGCGACGCAGGATCATCTATGAGGACTGAACCAAGACCCCATCAGCCCCCCCCCCCATCCCTCACAATCGATACTCATATGCATAAAAGCAAACTTCGACTATGGACTTGCTTTTATAAGAAACAATATAAATCCTAATCCTCAGTCTTCGGTAAGCTCCAGACTATTAAGAAGAAGGTGATATCTTATAAAAGTCTGAACAACTGAACATTCTTATTTTGAGTAATATTTCCTCGAAGGTTAATTATAAAACTTGTCCGAACAAACGCCAAACATTCTGCCTACAGATTTGCCTTAGGTATAACTTATGTGACGTGTAAATCATGTTCTGTACAATAAACGATTTTGGTTATTCTTGCTTCTGATTCTATCTTCGGTTACTTAAAGACTTGTATTGAATTCCATCAAGGTAACATAGATTACCACTGATAATTCCTACAATCGATTAGAGAATAGTGAATAACGATGTATACTTTACAACAAAAGCGACATGACCTTCCAAACACAATACCAACAGTCACTCTAAGGACACTGGTAGACGCGTGCACGTTGTAAACAAACTTAATTGCATATTAGGTTATTTAGAGCTGTCTCGCTAGGCTCTATATATATATAGTATTGCTATAAGCATACACTGTAGAGCACCAGTAAAATACCACCTCCACAACCCTGCACCCCCCCCCCTCCCTCAAAGTATAGGGAGACTTACGAGTGACAAGATATCTTTCCTAATCTAACTTGCAATTTTCCCCCAGACATGTAATTTTGTAAATCTGTATAGTGTCATACAGTGCCACTAAGATCCGTGAACTTTTGCTTTCCCTTAATTTTTATTTTCATATGATTCAAGGTAGAATGTTAACAGTGTTGATCATTAGCCTACTAAAACCAGGGAGTTGTTCCATAACAACTCCCTGCTAAAACCAATGCCATTACACGTCATGTTAAGAGTGAATATTTTGAGACACAGCATTTTGTAAAACCCATCTCTATTATAGAAAACAAACACTGTTATAATTTAATAAATGAATGAATGATGAATGAATGAATGAGAAACATTAATAAATTAAGAAATAAATGAATGAATGATGAAATAAATAAATGAATGAATGAATGGATAAATAAATAAATAAATTAACCAAGAATTGCAGCAAATCTGTCTCGATGAGGTCATATTTCAACTTGTTCAAGGCTGGACATTATATCTGTTATATTCTCCCAAATTGAATCATTTTTTCTTAGCTGTTCGGGGAAGTTGTTCGTGATTAGTTATCTCTCTATCACAGGGAGCAGTAATGACGTTTGGGATCAGTGAGGATATAGGGATCATATAGTGAGAATATGGGGATCATAACACCATGATCCGGCGAATGGAGTCTTTCTTTGTATGGCAAATGGATTTCTAAACCAAAAAAAAAAATGACAAAGGTACAAATTCTGCGATTCTCGTCGATGCCCGCAAGTTACATTGTCATGCAAATAATATACGTTCTGAATATAATGTTGTATATTAAGATTTTCTATAATTAATATATGGCTTGTATATGGTGTTATATCCTATATATAGTGATCAATGTATGCAATAAAAGGCATGATATATACGATTACGATTATGTTGGAAAGAGGAATTAAATCATATAAATATTACAAGAAATCATATCTAGCCAGTATACGATATAGGCATCATATAGTTGCAGCAGCTTTTCATGTACAGTTTGACACATGGTTGCGATGTTATTCGATAATTAACTATGTAATGGCATATATGCAACTATAGTCAAGTTTATATACATCACATAATAATGTAAAGTGGTTAAAACTGTGCAGTTCTAAGCCTGCAAATATCTTTTCGAGTTCAGTTTAGGGAGCTGTTCTCTCCATATACGTTACAGTAACTTATAACAGTAAGCTGGCATCTATTAAACCTAACACTGAAGTCTGTACTAATTGCTGCGCAAATTTTTAAATGGTCGTCTGCGCGTCCAAGACCAACCACCGCATTTCTGTTCGGATTCACCAAAATCAGATTCAGACGTTCTCAGGTGGACTAATAACTGTTTACTCATCACAATTCAGATTATATAGTACATAAAGACCTTCCAAAAAGAGATAAATTGGAGATACTGAATAAAAATATTCATCAGTTTCCAATTAGTGTGTTATACATGTGATTCAGTATACTTTGTTTATTTATTTGTTTGTTCTTTCACATAGATATTTACAATGTGAAGGGAAGTCGACTGACGTTTAGACCAAATGACAGACATGTAATTAATAATTCAACTAAACGCAAACCGCTGCTTTTAATACTTACTTCCTGGACTGAACTCTGTACCTCAAAAGATAAATTACATCCATAAACGTCCCCGCCAATATTTGTGTACACAATATATACACGCATATTTTGGTAACCAGCCAGACCACCTATAACCGTTGTTGTTACAATGAAAAAAAGATAAACAAGTAATATCTTCTCCGCGATGTTTTAAATAACTTATTGCACATGTTTGCTCAAGGTTCACGAATAATTATAAAAAAAGCACAAATATATCTATATTTATCTATATTTATCTATATATATCTATATATATACATATATATATATATATATATATATATATATCTATATATCTATATCTATGTATATATATATATTATATATATATATATATATATATATATATCTATGTATATATATATATATATATATATGAATATATATATATAGATATATATATATATATATATATATATATCTATGTATATATATATATATATATATATATATATATATATATATATATATATATATATATATATGTATATATATATATAGATATATAAGTGTGTGTGTGTGTGTGTGTGTGTTTCATAACCAGTACGATAGCCTTTAAAGATTGTAAAACCGACCTTGCCGTTGTACTTGGCACGATATCAAGATATCAAGTCACAAGTTCCCACAATTTAAATAATGATGATAATAATAACTATATGAATTGCAGTAATATTCTGTCTCAAGGTGATCTACAACGTTTTCGAGCACGGTAGGCGTGGTTATCACGTAAAAACCCAAATTTAGCCGTTATGTAATAAAATTCCCCAAAAGTTGCAACATATATATTGTAATCGGTTATAAAACTCCATTGGTGAAGTTTTGATCAGCCTAGTGAATTATTTCTGCATGAATGACCTTCTTTCACGACAAAAACCTTTTATCTTTCAAACAAAATGAAAGAACGAAAGACTGCACCAAATATTTTATAAATTTACTCTTGAGAAGCTTGGTATAAAGTTAAACCGTATTGATTACGAAGAGCGTACATATATATAGCCAGAGAAGTTCCTTGTTTGTATAAATTGGACGATTACAGTCCACGAGACCGAAGGTCCGCGAGACCGAAAATAAAAAAAGGTCCGCGAGACCGAAGGTCCGCCAGACCGAAATTAAAAAAAAGGTCCGCGAGACCGAAATGAAAGAAAGGTCCGCGAGACCGAAATGAAAAAAAGGTCCGCGAGAGTGGGTAGGAGGGGGGACTCATAAGCCTACGGAAGAATTTCACTTTAGGAAGGGGGCATAACATTCTTTGCCCAAAATTTCCAAACCTTGCCCGAAAAATGGAAGCGTCATCATAGGTTGACGCTACGGAAAACCAGAAGCATTTTTGTGTGTTTGTGCTACAAAATGTACAAATGATCGTAATTTAAATTATTTTAAAATTAATTATGAGGAAATTGTGTCAACTGTTACGGACTAGAGGTTAAAAGTTGACCCCTTATTAACTTCGGTCTCGCGGAACTTCGGTCTCGCGGACCTTTTTGTAATTTCGGTCTCGCGGACCTTTTTTTCATTTCGGTCTCGCGGACCTTTCTTTAATTTCGGTCTCGCGGACCTTTTTTTCAATTTCGGTCTCGCGGACCTTTCTTTAATTTCGGTCTCGCGGACCTTTTTGTAATTTCGGTCTCGCGGACCTTTTTTCAATTTCGGTCTCGCGGACCTTCGGTCTCGCGGAATTCCCCCAATTGGATGGATATTTCATGATATTCCGTATACATATGTAAAGGTTAACATTACTGCTCATGTATATTTATTCCCTTCGCTCGGGTTTGTTGTTGTTGTGATCGTGGGCCTGGTGGGAGATGGTTCAACCTTGGGGACATGGAGGAGGGGGAGGGGAGAGGAAGGGGGGGGGTGCGTCTAGCGCTACAAACTTCGAGGGGCAACCTGCATAGATTGTTAAATGTTTCACCACCCTGTATAATGGGGAACCCAAAGGTTCCTTCTTACAATGATGTGTGAAATTGAACTACTTCGTTAACAAATATCTTCAGAGAACTTCAAACATACATGTCATATTTCAGCTTCAAAACATAGTAATATGACTTGGTGACGCTTGGTGACGCTTTCGGGCGTTCCATTGCTCATATACTTTAGTGCAAGGGCAATATCCTTTGAGTTATCGAAATGTGTG